>NC_069122.1:31494404-31794404 GCF_026914265.1 Mya arenaria
TTCCAGTGGTAAATAGAGATCTATTATATGCTTTCAAGTGGTTTGTAGAGATCTATTATATGCTTTTCAGTGGTTTATAGAGATCTATTATATGCTTTCCAGTGGTTATTAGAGATCTATTATATGCTTTCCAGTGGTTTAATGGAGATCTATCATATGCTTCCCCGTGGTTAATAGAGATCTATTATATGCTTTCCAGTGGTTTAATGGAGATCTATCATATGCTTCCCCGTGGTTTATAGAGATCTATTATAAGCTTTCCGGTGGTTTATAGAGATCTATTGTATGCTTTTCAGTGGTTTATGGAGTTGAATTATATGCTTTCTGGTGGTTTAAAGAGTTTCATTATATTGGTTAGGGTGGTTTATAGAGATTTATCATTTAAATAAAATTGATATTTCACTATATCAAACAGGGACACAATTTTTCAAGACATAATTCCTGAAAAAAACTTACTTTCACATATAGTTTGGCGTGCTTTTAAAAAACAACAGCATTAAGGTACAGACCAAGTTTCTCAGAAAAAAGTGAATGTTGGCCGATGTTTATGAAACTTGGAACAAACAATTGTCAATGACTGCTTGAATGCGGTGTATATTAATTGAAATAATCCTGTAGTAACTTTTTCGTTATATACTCATACTAAAATTATAAGCTTATTCATTCAGCATACAAAAAACAGGCCGTCAACCATTTCCTTTATTTTCCTATATTTTTGAGAAATTTCCTATATTTTTCAAAACCTCATATATTTCCTATATTTTGGATTTTTTTCCTAGATTTTTCTTGAAAAGTGGTGCTGGGATATGTTTGAAATCATTCAAAGGATTGATACTGCCTTTAGATATTGTTTATTTACAGTTTAAGACTGTCTTTATCCTCCAAACCATCACCATCATTCAGAATTGCTGTTGTACACCCTTGGTTATCCATCTGGACACCTTTGATGAAGAGTATGACAAACATCAAATCTTAATGGTGTCCACTTTGATGACCACAGTTGTGTTGCTGCAGCATTGTCTGCCTTGATGGAGAGGTTTAAAGGGGCTGTACTCTGTATGATGAAATAGAGAAAACTGACATAAGCTTGGTATCGATGTGTACAATGCATTGAAACTTACTTACTGAAGTACCACATAGTTTACAATTAATTTATTTTTTGCTGTTTTTTTGGTATTTTTCGCTTAAAAAAGATTACTAGGTATGTCTACCTAGTAGAATTCATTCCTTATGCGTGATTGGCTAGTCGATGTTATCACATGATATTACCAAGTTAGGTATACAGCTGAAATATTCCAACCGTTAAGGGTAAGCCCTTGTAGCACAGTGGATACAACACTGGACTGCAATTTTGGCGACCCCGGTTCGAACCCGGTCTCCGACTCGATTTTTTTTTACATTTTGGTATTTTTTTTACAATTATGGTATCAAAGAGTAAAATATTTTATTAAATAATTGTCCTGAGATTTGTAACAGAAAAAACTTTTTTTGGTGCCAATCTGGTGGTGTACAGTCCCTTTAAGGAATCTGGGTTAAGTAAAACACCAATTTTATGATTATAGCCAATAAACAAGTAAGTAAATGTTCACTTACATACCTATTAAAGTGGATTTTTCAACCTTAAAATTCCTAAATTTTGCCCAGAAAATGCCAAAACCTCCTATATTTTTGGACAAAATTTCGTACATTTTTTACTATATTTTCCCCAAAACTTGGTTGACGGCCTGAAAAAAATATATTCTGTTTTTTTTTTATACAAAAAAAGCTGTAAAATTATATTGTTTCACAGTTTGTTTTATCAACGTTTGCACCAAAATGTATGTGTCTGCTTAGGGGGTGCTGTAAATCAACAAACTAAGGGATTATTTCAAAAAATAAACACAGTGTTAAAGTACAGTCATTGACAATAGTTTGTTCCAAGTTTCATGAAAATCACATTATTGGCGCTGACATTATTTTCTTTTCGGAGGAACGTGGTCATATACCTCAAATGTCATGTATCATTAAATTTTTTAGGCATATAATAAAAAGAATAATTGGTTCTTTTAGTGCAAGGTTGCGATATTATTTCACGTTATGAACACCCAAAGTGAATATTTTGCTCATGGCTACACCACTTCTGAAATAAACATTTTGGTGCTCACTCAGTAAAATATATAATGATCTTGTGCTGAAACAGTCAGTTTTACCCTCTATATCTTTGGTAGAATTGCTGCTAAAATTTCCAACCTCAAAGTGAGGAGCATGCACTTGAAGTGTAACTCATATTTAAAATCACTATACATGCACATGTATGTAACAAACATAAATTTTGAGTGATATTAAACCTTAAACTTTAACTTACTTAAAATAATGCCTTTATGGAAAATATTAATTACTGATAACAAGTTTGTAACCAAGTATCTGATAGCCGAAATCTGGCAAATATTAAATGACTGGTGGGTCCTTATAAAGATATATGGAGATTGGAGATGATCACGTCTCTAAAGGAAGAAATACTGTGTATTCTGCAATATTTCTTGCAAATTAAACACATTATCCTTCATGAAAACCATTGTTTACAATATTTATTCATCCTTTTTGGTAAATTAAAACAATTGTATTAATTATGGTACTTCCTATTTTGGAGTAAGAGTGCATCTTGAAGCAAAATCAGGTGCAATAAAAACTGGCAATATGAGTACCATGTTGACAAGGATCCTATGATGTGGTTTCTGGACATCATGAATATTCTTGTTTTTAGAGTGTTATCAAATAAGTCAATGTCACATTGTTTAATTGCAGTTAAGGGAATTTCAAAGCTATGTGCAGAGCACACTGAATACCAGGATGAGGTCGGCCAGGCCTTTTGTAAGCCTTGTCCAGCTGGGTCTAGCTGTAGAAGGGTGGGGAGATATACTTCCCTGTGCGTGGGGCAGATGTGTGGATGTGATGATGAGGGCTGTATTATTTTCCCTCCACAAAATTGCCCAAATTTGCAATTCTGCCATGAAGGTGAGATGTCTTTCTGAAAAAAATATTTATTTTGAGATGTTTGCTGTCATGTAAAGAAATAATTGTTGAGGTATTTTTCAAGCAAAACTTTCTTGGTTAATACCAGGACTAAGTACTCCATATATATCCTTTTAATGCCAAGAGCCAGGCAAGCTAGCTACTGGTACTGCCTTTCAGTATGACGCAGCCATGAATTGAATCAGCAACTATTCATGAAAAAGCAACCACTTTACTTTTGTACTGTTTTAACAGCAGGCCCCAATTTCTCGAAACTTCTTAAGTCCCTTATAACAGGATTCAAAAACTAAGGTCACTATTTTGGTTTTTCAATAACTTGCGTTATATTTACTTTGTTAAGACTTTATTTATATAACCACTTACACAAAATTGGAATGTTGCTCAGCAAATTACAAGACCTGATTAATTTATACATCTTTACTAACTTCTTGGCTTATAGCCTTCTGTAAGTCTCTTAGGATAGTGAATCAATTTTAACAAACCTGTTTAAAATTTAGTCAAAAGGGCTAGCTAGAATGGTAAAAATACTCGGACATTACGCCCTATTTATTATTTTTAATCGTACAGGTATGAACAGCTGTTTGATTTTATGTCGTAATGGGCTATTTTTGTGTATTTACGCCCATTACGACCCTTATCTGTAGCTCTGCAATCACCTTGATTTTACTAGATGGAGTATTCATAAAAAATAAAGTTTGATTAAAAATCCATCCAGAAGATTTCAAATTTTGCCTCCTGCTAAGAAAAAGTAAGAAAGGGCAATTACTCTGTAATAAGCTAAAATAGAGATACGGTTCCTGCACTTCATCTCACTAAGTTTTATCACTGTATTAAATTCCATTCAGTAGTTTTGAAGTTATGCTCCAGACAAGGGAAATTACAACAGACAAACCAACCGACCACATGGTGACTAAAATAAGCACCCTTCATCAGTGGTCAAAATTAGCACAAGCCTGCGTGCCCTGTCAAATTCAGGTCAACTGCTTTATGGGCTTGCTCAAATTCTGGATTTTATATAGCAGGGCTTGTTAAAAAAGTAATGCAAAGCATTTAGATAAGAATCCGGGCTTGTTTATCCAAACAAGTAATTTTGATGACTGCTATTAACTTAGTTAAATGAAGTATAGTAAAAGGAATTAACAAATCCCAAGGCCCCAATTTCTTGAAACTTCTTAAGCTTAACAGGCTTTCAATTAGCAAAATATGAATTTTGATTAATGAAAAATGTTGTTTGGTGATTATCATAAAGATTATAAGTATCTTCCATGGCCGAGATTGTAAGATAGGTTCATTCCGACCCGAGCGTAGAGTGTTTTGCGGAAACGAGGTTTACGCAAAACACCCTGCGCGAGGGTCGGGATTAACCTATCTTACACTAGCGGCTGGTAGATGTTTTTTCTCCCACCTCATTTAAACAAAATTAAGTAAAAATGTATTATTTGCTGGAACTCTTTTGTGCTTAGTGAAAATAATTGCGTATTGATATACGATAGCACGTGGTTGTCATGGATATCCGCGCAGTGATCCAGTTAATGTTAATAGTCAAATCGGTCTTTTTAAATAGTTTAAATAGGAGAATGAAGCATTATTTCTTAAATGGTGCGTGAAAACTGTTTTATGGTGACATTTGAAGCGAGAAATAATTAATCGCCATTCTAAATATTACCATTAAGACAAGATTTCCTTGATGCTACTGACGACAGTCTTCAACAAGGGAGGTTATTACAATGTGGTGACCATTAAAAGGAGTTCCATATGGGCATTTTATCTTCGCCCGTGGGCAAGATAAGAATATCTAGCATGGTTAAATTATTGGATCTACTTATCTGAGGTGGGAGAAATTCCTATCTAAAGTATAAAAACTCTTAACACTGTTTGTACCGGTACGATTAAAAAAAAATAGGGCATGTCAAGTTCTACCGAGTATTTTTTACCGTTTTACGCTAGCGGTTTTGACTGGTTTGTTGACAAATCGATACACTATCCTGACAGACTTATAGAAGGTTGTAAGCCAAGAAGCAAAGTACATGTAGTAAAAATGTTTTAATTAAATAAATCCGGACTTGTAATTAGCTGAGCAACATTTCAATTTTGTGTAAGTTCTTATATAATTTGTACTATAAAGTTCATTAAGTAAAATAAGTCATTCAATTTTGTAATTTATTGTATCAATACACTTTAGAAATCGCCATTACACTTTAATGAATACCCAAGGGTGTACCATACACTTTACTTGATTGCATAAGGGTGTAAAATACACTTTAAGTAAAAAAGTTATCTGTAGCTCTGTGATTTTGAATATAAATTCAGGCTTATTTATTGATAATGGATATATGTACAGTTTTAAGCTCACCTCAGCACCCTGAGCACAAAGTGCTGAGCTTCATGCTCAGTTTGAGCTATTGTGATAGGGTGGTTGTCCGTTTCATCAGTCGTCATTTTCCTTCAAACAACTTCTCCTAAAGCACAGGGACAATTTCAACCAAACTTTGCAAGAATGTTTCTAAGGTTGTCCTTTTCCATATTCCTTTAATAAAAGTGGTTCCATGCAGAACTTAAAAACTTTGAATATCTTCTTCTGCGAAATTGTTGGCTGATTTTCAACATTTTTTCAGGGAAATGCTCCTTCGGTGACCCAGTATCAAATTCTTTCACCCAATGTTGATTTGTAAAAAGCATGGCTTCTCCTCAGAATCCACTTGCCCGACCTAAAAATAGTTTCACAGAAATGATTTTTAAATGACCCTCTATCAAATTCCTTCAACTTATGTTGATTCGTAAAAAAAACATGGCCTCCAGCAGACAATGCGAAAACTTTTTTTCTTCACAGGACATTGCGACAGGTAAACACTGAAAGTTTACCTGTCGCACCAAATTCTTACCTGTCGCAATGTTACAAACAGTATTAAGTTACATCAGCCTAAACCTTGATTTTAAGCCTCTTATCTAAATAAGTTTTGTAATTCCCCATTATAACAGGTTTAGATCTTCTTGGTTAGATGTGACCAACTGTTATAAATTACAAAAAAAAGCTAAACATCAGGTAAAAAAAAATCTATATTTCGCATCTTAAGCCATATTTTTTTCCTCCCGAAAAAACTCATATCCGGTTCGTCTACCCATTGAGCAGCTAGATTTTACTCTTTTAATTCAACTTTAAATTAAAGATACAGAAAGGTGATAAAATATAACGAATTGTACTACAAGTGTAACTGAGTCTGATATAACAAATTAAATCATGACTATATTTAGAAATATTACCAAGAAATTACATTTAGTAGAAATATAACAAAATTGATTTGTTGTATGCAATCATTTATTCAAGCACCAACAGGGTTATTTGACAAAAATTAATTCTGAAATTAAACAGAATTTTTTTTCTCAATTTAAGTCATATTAAAAAGAGTTTGAAGTGCAGAATATTTTAAGTTCAAAATGTTAACTTTACAATGAAATAATTAGTTTTTAAAAGATATTTTAATGCACTGCTTCAATAAAGATGAAAGTATTTTTAAACTCATTTTCCACTTTTATCTTTTATTCTCTACAAAAACACCTAAGTTTAAATTAACAGCAGTGTATGAAATAGTTAACTTCTTTTTCTACACAATTAGGCTCAGAAAATTTCTATGATCATTTTTACAGCTGTAATTTGTTTCACAGGTCCAAATAGCACTACTCTGATGTAAATTAAGACATGAAAGTATTCAAAGTTGAAATTTACAGTCGGATTTTTTTTTACACCTGTAAAATAAGAAATTCCGCCTGCACAATGAAAAATTACGCCTGTAAATATAAATGCTTTTCCTGCTCAAATTCATTTTCCAGGCGGTTTACACCTGTAAATGTGACTTTACTCCTCATTTACGGGTCTTTTACAGCTGTATTACAGTTGGAATTTTCGTACGGGTTAGAAGCTGAAAGTAAATTTTCTGAAAATTAAACTAATTTTTCACCGGACATTGTGACCAACCAAAACAAAAGTTTCGTCGGTCAAAATGGTAATATACCGGACATGTCCGACAGACATTCGCATTGTCTGCGCCAGGGAGCGGGGCTACTTTTTACTTTTGGACTTCATGGAAAGCTTTAAAAATCTTTTCTTCAGAATCAGCTGGCCTGGATAGTTGTAATATATTGAACCCATGTGCTCAGTGGTTTAACCAGGTTTTTATTGAAAACCGGGTTATTAGAATAAGTCATTGAGTGGCTGGTATCCACCCCAGAACTTAAGTTCGGATTAATGAATAGTATTGAAACTTAGTGTGCAGGTAGCTTATCTAAAAAGGAAGCCTTGTATTGGTTTTGAGGGGGTAAGGGTCAAGGTAAAGGTGACTAAATATAGCAAAAATGGTTTCTGCTCAAGGCTTAAAAAAATGGTTTGGTTAGGGTAACATCCTTGATAGATATTGATGAAACTTGGTGTGTAGGTAGCTTATGGGAAGAGCTAGCTTGGGATTGCTTTTGAGGGGGGTGGGGCTAAGGTCAAGGTCGCCTGTTACTAAAAATAGAAAAATGGTTTCTGCCCAATAACTTTAGTTAGGATTGATAGATATTGAGGAAAGTTAGTGTGTAGGTAGCTTATGTGAAGAGCTAGCTTGGGATTGCTATTGAGGGGGGAGGGGCTAAGGTCAAGGTCACTGTTACTTAAAATAGAAAAATGGTTTCTGCCCAATAACTTTAGTTAGCATTGACCGATATTGATGAAACTTGGTGTGTAAGTTGCTTATGTGAAGAGCTAGCTTGGGATTGCTTTTGAGTGGGGAGGGGCTAAGGTCAAGGTCACTATTACTTAAAATAGAAAAATGATCAAGGTCACTGTTACTTAAAATAGAAAAATGGTTTCCACCCAATAACTTTAGTTAGCATTGACAGATATTGATGAAACTTGGTGTGTAGGTAGCTTATGGGAAGAGCTAGCTTGGGATTGCTTTTGAGGGGGGTGGGGCTAAGGTCAAGGTCGCCTGTTACTAAAAATAGAAAAATGGTTTCTGCCCAATAACTTAAGTTAGGATTGTTAGATATTGAGGAAAGTTGGTGTGTAGGTAGCTTATGTGAAGAGCTAGCTTGGGATTGCTATTGAGGGGGGAGGGGCTAAGGTCAAGGTCACTGTTACTTAAAATAGAAAAATGGTTTCTGCCCAATAACTTTAGTTAGCATTGACCGATATTGATGAAACTTGGTGTGTAAGTTGCTTATGGCAGATTTCACGTTTTGGTGACCAAAAAGTTCCCGGCGAATATTGATTTTTAAAATTTATTGCAGATTTGTGATTTCAACATAATCTTTTACAGCAATTTCTTATCTATCATATTTTAGAACATTTGCAATGATTTATTCATGCATTTTTATAAAAAAAAGAATTTTGTATCACCATACCATTTGTGCTAGTGTTACAATATTGCCGGTAAAAACTTGTTTTTTTTAATATTTTGATCCAAAGAAGTATTTTGTCTTGCACTAAATGGTTCATTTATCTATAAAACAGATTGTACGGACAAAAAATAAAGATTGTTTCGTTTTTCTCAAATAAATTTATTGAAACAAACCCTAATTGGACAACAAGACAGAAAATGCTTTCTGCAAACATAGGTTTTCTTTTTATATCAGATCAGATAAGCTATAAACATAAATGTTTTGTTGTGGTAATATAAATGTCTCTAGTATGGTGCAATTATCATTACCTTTGATATTAAACATATATATTATAAATTGCTAATTGCAGTATGTGCTAGTGTTACCACAAAACAGAATGAGTAACATTAGCAGTATGTCACATTAGCAGTTGGACAGAATGTTTCACAACAAATTAAAATACAGACCTACCACAGACTGTTTGAGCTTGATACAGTATAAAACAAACTATATAAACGATTGATAAACACGGTCAATTGATAATCACAAAAATTCTTAATTCTGTCCAATAAATAACGATATCAAACACAAAAGCGGTATGAATTCAATATAAACTACGTACCTAATGAATGAATACTTACAAACGATAGTTTACAGACGACATTATTATGTTCGAATAATTGACTCTGGGAAAGTCATCAAATTTCAACGATTTTCTTGCTTTATTAAGCGCTTGTCTTAATGCTAGCGTGACATAATGTTAACGTTACATCGAAGGACAGAATGAGCCAAACTTGGATTAAGTGTTTATCAACGGTATTCACCACTATTTTTATCATTTCAATGTCAACTGTGAACCAGTCCAATATAAAAGTAATCGCTACCCGGATGTTAACCCTCAGTCGGTGTAAATTATTCACGAATAGAAAAGGTGCTATCGTCATGCTAAAATGGGACAGAATCGATTTTGAGTAACATTAACACATTTTTGACCTAAAAAACTTTATGATCGGGAATGACCAATTTCTTGTTACATGCAATACTGTTTTTATCGGACACGTAGTCTTTGTTTTCAGTGATTTAATAAAGGTGTGTTTAGGCTTAAAACAGTTAGCAGTAGATCATGTCTGCTAATGTTACACAACAATTCGAGGACAGATTACCGTAACGTTATCACCATGCGCAATTACCGAAAATTTAAGTATATTACGAACGAAATGCAATTATTTTAGATATATTATTGTTTTAATTAACATTTCTTGCAAACATTATTCAACAGACAAGAATAAAAAACTTACCAGATGTTACTGAAAAGCATCCTCAAAAAAGTGGTATATTGGTACCGGGAAGATTTTCTGTCTTTTTTGTCCTAAATATCGGCATATTTTTACATTTTTTTTTACCTTATTTAACACAATATTTTCATTATTTTAATACAAATCACTTCTATTAGGTGTTCTTATTGGGTTGGGAAAGGCAATTGCTGTATATATGACGTTGACATGCAATAACAATAAATGAAAGCAAATGGGCCAAATAATTGCCTTTTTTGTGAAATCTGCCTTATGTGAAGAGCTAGCTTGGGATTGCTTTTGAGTGGGAAGGGGCTAAGGTCAAGGTCACTATTACTTAAAATAGAAAAATGGTCAAGGTCACTGTGACTTAAAATAGAAAAATGGTTTCTGCCCAATAACTTTAGTTAGCATTGACCGATATTGTTGAAATTTGGTGTGTAGGTAGCTTATGTACAGAGCTAGCTTGGGATTGCTTTTGAGGGGGGTGGGGCTAAGATCAAGGTCGCCTGTTACTAAACATAAAAATGGTTTCTGCCCAATAACATAAGTTAGCATTGATAAATATTGATGAAACTTAGTGTGTAGGTAGCTTATGTGAAGAGCTAGCTTGGAATTGCTTTTGAGTGGGGAGGGGCTAAGGTCAAGGTCACTGTTACTTGAAATAGAAACATGTTTTTTGCCCAATAACTTTAGTTAGGATTGATAGATATTGACGAAATTTTGTGTGTAGGTACTAGTAGCTTATGTGAAGAGCAAGCTTGGAATTTTTTTGTGAGGGGGGTGGGGTCAAGGTCACTGTTACTAAAAATAGAAAAATGGTTTCTGCCCAATAACTTTAGTTAGCATTGATAGATATTGATGAATTTAGAGCGAAGGTAGCTTATGTGAAGAGCTAGCTTGGGAGGTGGGGTCAAGGTCACTGTTCCTAAAAATAGAAAAATGTTTTTCTGCCCAACAACTTAGGTAGAATTGATGGATAGTGATGAATCTTAGTGTGAATATAGCTTATATGAAGCTGCAGATTGAACTTGCTCATACAACAAATTAATTGGCTATAATTTCTGGTTGTTTAGACTTTATATAAGAATTTTATTCTCATCATTGGAGAATGGTGTTAAAGTTATATTCTGTAAATGGCATTAAAAGTTGGGTTTCTTTGGTTGGTTTTTAAGTTTTTTTTAGCAACTGACAATAAAAACGGTAGAGTCGGCCCCTATTTCCTAGGTAGGGTTGGGTAACCCGAAACGAATGTTAGTGTTTTTAGGCCCAAAAACGTAACTTTATATTGATAGTTAGTGAAATAATTAACCCAGTGAGTTATTAAGGAAGCTTATGTGAAGAACTAGTTTGAGATTGCTTTTTAAGGGGGTTTGAGTCAAGGTCATCTTTATCCTCCCGTTTTATTCATCCATAACTTGGCTTTTAATGTATTCATTCATAAAACACCGGAACTTAAGTGAATCTACAATTAGGTCATTAACTAGGAATTGTGTCAATACAGAAAAAAAAGGTTGCATTAAATACCCCTCTTTGACCGCAACGTCATTTGCTACTTGGCCTTCTCTGACGTTGAACCTCTTCGGAAAATAGCCTAGGGTGTTTCAATTGATCATTCGAAGCAAAATATTGCCTTCCGACGTAGCATTTATGACGTAATTTATCACGTGGTATACACACACTGGAGTCTGTCTGTCTGGTTGTCTGTGTCTGGGATGTAGCTTGGTCATGCACAGAGGGATTTTAAAATATTATGGAACATGTGTTTTGTAAATAAAGTGATGTGGCCCGTGCAAGACCCATGACCCTACCTCAAAGTTCAAGGTCACACTGAGTTGAATCATTATGAAATGCTACATATGCACAAAGAGTATTGTTGGTTGTGTCCAGGCTGTAATTTTGTCATGCAATTGCATGGAATTTACAATTTGTTCCCTTTTGTGAATCATTCATAATTTCCAATGAAAGCCTAATGTTTATGATAAAATAAAAAAAAAAACATTAATATTTATGAACTGTTGTTGCTGTATAACATATAGCAAATTATATGGGTTATTCATTATTTACATTACTCATCTTCAAAACGATTTTATGATCAATTCACAATTTTGGCCACAACATGGATGTTATTCAATAAATGGTACTGATTTAAATTTGATTTAGCTACACTACAATTATATACAGAAAAATGAATCATGTATATCATTCCATATATTTCTTGTTGATCATGATTTCAGGACGGTCCTATTTTTGTCCATTTGGCTACCAGAGTGATGGTGTTACCTGCGTTGCATGTCCCCTTCACAGGGAATGTACAAAAAGCGTTGACGTGGGCAATTGCGTAAATGGTTACTGGTGTGGATGGAGTGGGCGAACAGCTGCTAGGCTTAGGGAACCTTGCCTTGAGATTGAGAGGAAGGTCTGTGTAGATGGTAGGTTTCAGTTCTAGTTTTCAGTGCATGTATTTTTCTTGGATTTCCTAAAAATCTACTCGCCCTGCACAAAATATACTTGCTCTACATATTTAACAGACACAATCAGTGCTTGATTATTGTAACAGCATTTTTTAACTGCGTGATTAAATTAAACAGAAGAAGAGAACCAGACTGTGACAGTCTATTAGCGTTTTTTTATCGTTTACAAACTATTAAAAACATTCTTATAATTAATTTAATAATCATTTTATAATTCAATTAATTATTATAATTAGATTGCTTCCATTCCCTGACACTTCATCTTCAATGTATAATCAGTTAAACTGAATGCTAGTTTATGTGCATTTGATAAAAAATTATACTTTCCCATCATGACGTCATATTTCCGAGTTCAGTTTGACTGTTTTTACATTGGTGTTTTTCCACAATAATTAGGTTTTCGAAAATGAAATGGATTCATGTTTTAATTTAGAGAATCTTACTCGCCCGGGCGAACAAGTTTGATTGAATTTATACTCGTCCGACCTCGATATTCACTTGCAAATGCAAGCGGGCGAGTGGATTTATCAACACCTGGCTAATAGATTTAGGAGACTATGAATTAATTGCTAGATTTTCATTTCCACATGCCTCCTTTTTTTCCACTGCCCCTGAAATTTATTAACTCGAATTGTCTTTATTTGCCTATCGGCCTGGTACTTTCCAGAAACAGTGATTAATTCATACCTTGACAGTGTTGATGTATAACATTCACTTGTTACTATTGTGTTCATGGTTCATTTAGGAACGCATGTATATGGTCCCTTATGCAATAAGAAAGAGCATGAACACATTACATTCAATGGTGAAATTATCATTTCTTTTTAATAAATTTATATTGGCCTTAGTTTTTTGTATATGAGCGGAATTGCACGATTTTGGGCCTTCGGACATAATTATTACAAAAGAAATAATCATTAATAAAAAATGCCAAAAATAATGATTTTTTCTATGTAAATCAATTTCTTCCTGACTTCTTTCTTTTTAAGGTTTGTCATTGGTGCATCATTTTCTCGACAATTTCTGACCATTGGTTTAAGCATGTTTCCATAGCAACCATGGATTTCGTCACGACATATTTTGACTGGATTGATAGTCTATGTTTAAAATGGCCAAATGTATTAAAAATACAAAAATGATTCATTATTTTTATCTTAATTTATGTTCCTTAAAGATTCTTTGATAAGAAAATAATTTAAATTATAAGCTAGTTGTAATATTGATACAATAATTTTGCACGTCATTTGAATAATGCACTTTCATTACAACGTCATTTGAATGACGTCAAATTTAGTATTCAAAATGCGCATTTTTACATGATCTCACTTGTAAACATGTAACTTACGCAAATTAAGTGATATCATCATGAAAATTTCAGATGATCTTTCTGAAATTACATGGCATTCAAATACCTTAAAACATTGTAATAGCAAAAATATGTCCGAAGGCCCAGAATCGCGCGATTTGGCTCATATATTCTTCCATCTTCATGAACAGAACAAGATACTCAAACTCATATTTGGGGCCATTGTCAGAAACAACCAATACTCACTACGCTATGCTCCGTCGTGCACCGTGGGCAATATGGTTAGGAAAATCTCGTAATCATGAGTAATTAATGAGGCAGTTTCATTGGTTCGCAAAGTACCAGATGCTTTACGGTTAAAAAATATTCTGCTGATTGCCGGTGTTGAACCAGGTCCGCCTTCTCAGTTAAATGGCGTATGTCATTGTGGGGATCAAACTTGTAGTATCGTAAGAACATGTAGAGGGTTCGCTTTTGGGTTCCTTCGGTCAAAGGTCAAGGTCACCATTACATAAAATAGAAATTTGGATTCGGGGGATTTATTTGAGTTTCGTTCATCATATGGACACCAAAGAAAGTGTAAAAACATGTAGAAATCTCGCTTGAGAGTGCTTTTGGGTCTGTTCCGCCAAAGGTCAAGGTCAACGTAACTAAATATAGAAATTTTATTTCCATTGAATAAATACAGTTTCTTTCATCATATGGACACCAAACTCATTGTATATTAAGAACATACAGAGAGCTTGCTTAGGATAATGCTTTTAGGTCCGTTCCCTCAAAGGTCAAGGCTACTGTTACTTAATATAGAAATTTTGTTCTGCCAAATAAACTACACATTCTTAAATCAGTGTGTGTTATAATACCATGTGATAAATTGGGTCATTAAAGCTAAGTCAGAAGGCAATATTTTGCTTCGAATAAAGACTTTAAACAAAGATTACTTCACTATTTCTTCACCATTTTAAATAAAAAATAGCGCAGTTTATGCCGATAACGGAACCCCGCCTTCGGTCTTTTACCAGAGTTGATTGACTTTTTTATTGCTTTTGACAGGCACTTTTTTATATTTTAAACCAGGTTTTCAAAAAGTCAAACCTGGTTATACGAATGAAGTATGCCATTGTTGGGGTGGGCCGGCATTAGGTTTGACATATGGTGACGAAACGTGTTATATAGAAAGAGTTTTTAGAGACCTTTCATGGGACTTCCTTGGGGCCATTAGGATCAAGGTCAAAGTCACTAATACTAAAAATAGAAAAATGGTTGGTACTGCATTTTTTTGACATAGTGCAACCAATTTTAGTATATAGGAAGAGTTTATAGAGACCTTTCATGTGATTGCATTTTGGGCTTCGAGAGACATGGTCACTTTTTCTAAATTAGAAAATGGATAATAATGAATAACTTTAGTTAGGGTTGACCAAACATGATATATAGAAATATAAGGAGTAAATGGAGACCTTAAAATTGATTGTGTTTGGGGCCTCTAAGGTCAAGGTCACTGTTACTTTAAATATATTTTGTTTTGGACTGTATAACTTCAGGGTCGGCCTATTGCTTATAACTTGGTATATACATGTACATGTAGGAAGGGTTTATTGAGACCTTTTACGGGATTGCATTTGGGGCCCATAGAGTCTAAGTAACTGTTTCTAAAAATAGAAAAACTGTAGGTACTGAATAACTTTAGTTAGAGTTGACATATTGCAACCAAACTTGGTACATAGGAAGAGTTTATGGAAACCTATTATGGGACTACATTTAGGACCCCTAGGGTCAAGGTCACTGTTACTAAAAATGAAAAAAACAAAACAGTTGGAACTGAATATTTTTAGTTCGGGTTGACATGTTGTTACCAAACTTGGCATGTAGGAAGAGTTTAAAGAGAACTTAATGGGATTGTGTTTTGGGCCCCCGGGGTCAAGGTCAATTTCACTGTTTCTAAAATTAGAAAAAACAAAAACAGTTTAAACTCAATTTCTTTAGTTAGGATATACAGACATTGACCAAAGTTGGTAAAGTTGGGATCATGTTTAGGGTCCCTAAGGTCAAAGTCACTTTCACTAAAAAAAGAATTTAAAGCAGTTGAAACTGAATAAATTTAGTTTGGGTTGACATATTGTGGCCAAACTTTGTTGGGAAGAGTTTCTGGAAGCTTTTCAGGGGATTGCATTTCGGGCCCCCCTAGGGTCAAGGTCATGGGTACTGTTCATACAAATAGAAAAATAATTGAAGTTCTATTATATATCTTTAGTTTTGGTTGACATACTTTGACCAAACATGGTATATAGGCAGAATTCATGGGGATATTTTATGGAACTGCATTTGTGGCTCATAATGGTCAATGTCACTGTAACAAAAAGAAAACTGAAGAAAAGGATTGAAACTGAATATTTTTAGTAAGGGTTCAGTATGTTTAATCCAAATAAAATAGAGATGTTAATTACTAAAATTGAGATGTTACTGACTATAACTTACTTAGTTTTTTAGTTTTTAGTTTCTTCAATTTAGTTTTTTTTTTTATCTTTTACTCACTTGTTTTAATTACCTTAAAATTAACGGGATTTATAATACAGCGTTTCCATTTTTAATTGTTTATTGCCTGTACACATCACAGAGATGAATAATCTGCTTAGTCTTGAATTTGCAGGTCTTTTGGATTTCTGTCATTTAGGGACATACAAAGATGATCAGGGCAATTGTGTTCCCTGCCCTGCTGGCTATGCCTGTCATTTTACAGGCAGTAAGCCTATACCTTGCACCCCAAGATTCATGTGTTTTATGGGTACCAACCACATATATGGGCACCCATGTCCAGCAGGAAGTTATTGTATTAATGGTGAGTTAATATGTCTCAGTTTTAGATTTCTCGATTTTCTTCTTATCCCCTGCCAGAGGTTTTGGCAGGGTTGTGGTCATTGTGTGGGGGTTCATATTGTTTTTTCCTCAAGTTGTTTGTCTGTGTGTATGTCTGTCTGTCACAAATTGTGTCTGTTCCATATCTTATGAACCACTTTTTTGAAATAGATTGCCCCTTTATGTTCACCATATGGAGACGATGTGCCGAGCGCATGTTGCAACCAGTTTGGTTTAAGGACAAAGTCAGGTCACATCAAGTCTACAGTTGTAACTCATGCTTGAACCTTAGCACTGGTTATTACATGATCAAAATATTATGTTTAGTGTAGAAAGGATCTAGGCACCAGATTATCCAAAATCACCATAATTATACAGTATTTCCTCAAAGCCTAGAATTGTCAATTCAAGCTGTAGAATGTATTTGATAATTCATTATTTTACATGATCTAAAGAATATAGGCAACAATCATGTCATCTCATTTGCTGCCTCAGCTGCGTTCCTTTATTTGGATTAAGCCAGACTGGTTTTTCAGTGCACCTTGCAAGTGACATGAGCGTATCACCCACTAACATGTCAATAAGGGTTTAAGCCAATGCCCTTTCATTTTCAGCAGTGGTTACATGGGTGAAAGTTTTCCGTATTAATACGGAATTCTGTATTTTCCGTCTTCTCAGGGATCATTTTTCTAAATCGTGTAAATCCGGGGAATTTTTCTGGGGGTGGAGGGGGTACCCCAAACCCCATTATCAACATCGCGATCTACTCAAAATCGAAGATAAAACAAAGTTAAATTTTCTGGTTTCCCAATTTCGTTCTATAAATAGCGTTGCCATAAGTGGTAAAATTCTGTCGGCGATATCAGCCGAACGTTTCCGAAAATAGTCGTTTCTTTTCGTAAAAAAAGAATTGTCATTCCAATCTTCTCCGAATAACCTTGGCAGTTTCCGCGCCAACAAAAACTGGATGGCGGAAAAAGCCGGTTTTCGCCGAATATTTACAGTCAGTATCCTTTACGACTTTACGATATACCACAAATTGGAGGCAAAAAATAAACAATGAAATAAATCGAAATACTGCTGTCAAAATTGAACAATGAAGTTTGTACCCCCAGGGTATAATACTAAAGAGCTTGATTGATTAAAAGACAGGAAAGGCTTTGAAATGTGTTTTAAAATGCTTAATTCCTGGAGCTTCCGGGGGCTTCCAGCCCCCTGGACCCCTGGACCCACCATGGGCCCTGAGGCACCATGGCCCCAGCTTAATTTTTCAGTATTTTGAAAATTTGCAACTTTCACCCATGTGGTTCTCTCTTTTATAAGTTTCAATCACTGATGTCTGTAGGGCTCTATGTCTACATTGTTTTGCAGCAGTTTTCAACTTGCACTGTCTGTCCTTTTCAGAAGTCATTTGCTTGAAGTTTTTACGCAAACTGCTATATATTTCAACAAAATAGAGTTATGTTTTTATAGACTGATTTACTTAAAACATATGTCAGATTGGGAAATATTTATGTATGGTACAGTAAAACCTTGTTGGCTTGTACTCCTAGGGACCAAAAATACATTGAGCCTCAAAAATTCAAGCCAAGCTGGAATGCTTACATTCAGTATTAAAAAATCGGTCCTTAATACATCCTGCAGTCCAACTCACTGAGGAATTTTTAGCCAAGCAAGTTCGAGCCCAGGGGTTTGACTGTATGAAAGAATTTAAATACTGATAATACAAGAATGATAAAATGTATATATTTGGTTTGTTTATTGGTGGTCGGCCTTTGCCATGTGGAGCTGGATATTACATGCCTTACGATATGAGTGTCGCCCTTTCCGAAACCTGTCTTGACTGCCATAACATTGTTGAAGACAACTGGTATTCGATTGACTGCCTACCATGCCCCGCCGGAGAGTACTGCCAAGGGATTGGCCTGGTTACTCCCAGCGGGGTGTGTAGCCCTGGCTATGTGTGTCCTGAGAGATCAGAACAACCCCAGCCCTGTACAGCAGGCTATTATTGCCCTACAACAAGGATGACAGAATCTGATTTAGTTCCCTGCCCTCCAGGCTTCTTTTGTCCGGAAGGTGAGTTCTATTACTTCAATGTCAAATAAGAAATAGTTTATTACACCGGGCATATCCTAGGACATAGTTTGTCAAAATTGTGAATATGAATCTATATTCATCCTGCCTTGTTATGCTTTACCTGTGAATTGGTCAGAAGATGGGGGAATAGTAAAATATTAAGCCCACATGTTCACTTTGATGAAACTGTTTGTCACATGAAGAACTCCATTTGGACCTTCATATTGTGTGCAAGACACATGTGTAGCTCCATTTGTACCTTCATACTGTGTGCAAGTAACATGTGTAGCTTCGTTTGGACCTTCATATTGTGTACAAGTCACATGTGTAGCTCCTTCTGTACCTTCATACTGTGTGCAAGTTACATACATGTGTAGCTCCATTTGTACCTTCATATTGTGTGCAAGCCACATGTGTAGCTCTGTTTGCACCTTCATACTGTGTGCAAGTCACATGTGTAGCTCCATTTGTACCTTCATATTGTGTGCAAGTCACATTTGTACCTACATATTGTGTGAAGGTCACATTTGTAGCTCCATCTTTACCTTTATTTTGTGTGCAAGACACATGTGTAGCTCCATCTTTACCTTCATTTTGTGTGCAAGTCACATGTGTACCTTCATATTGTGTGCAAGTCACATTGGTACCTTCACATTGTGTGCAAGTCACATTTGCACCTTCATATTGTGTGCAAGTCACATTTGCACCTTCATATTGTGTGCAAGTCACATTTGTACCTTCATATTGTGTGCAAGTCACATTTGCACCTTCATATTGTGTACAAGTCACATGTGTAGCTCCATCTTTACCTTCATTTTGTGTACAAGTCACATTTGTACTTTCATATTGTGTGAAAGTCACATTTGTAGCTCCATCTTTACCTTCATATTGTGTGCAAGTCACATGTGTAGCTCCATCTTTACCTTCATTTTGTGTGCAAGTCACATGTGTAGCTCCATCTTTACCTTCATTTTGTGTGCAAGTCACATGTGTAGCTCCATCTTTACCTTCATTTTGTGTACAAGTCACATTTGTACCTTCATATTGTGTGCAAGTCACATGTGTACCTTCATATTGTGTGCAAGTCACATGTGTACTTTTATATTGTGTGCAAGTCACATGTGTACTTTCATATTGTGTGAAAGTCACATTTGTAGCTCCATCTTTACCTTCATATTGTGTGCAAGTCACATGTGTAGCTCCATCTTTACCTTCATTTTGTGTGCAATTCACATATGTAGCTCCATCTTTACCTTCATTTTGTGTACAAATCTCATTTGTACCTTCATATTGTGTGCAAGTCACATGTGTACTTTCATATTGTGTGCAAGTCACATGTGTACCTTTATATTGTGTGCAAATCACACTTGTACCTTCATATTGTGTGCAAGTCACATTTGCACCTTCATGTTGTGTGCAAGTCACATGTGTAGTTCCCTCTTTACCTTCATTTTGTGTGCAAGTCGCATTTGTACCTTCATGATGTGTGCACTCGTCACATTTGTACCTTCATATTTTATGCAAGTCCTTTTTGAAACACAGGTCATCTTTTATTACTTGGAGTATCTTAATTATACAGAATGTTAACTTTTTTGTTCTCATGTAGGTTCATCCCAGCCATCTCCATGTGCACCAGGTACATATGCCCCTGGACAGAACCATACAACATGTATCATCTGTCCGGTTGGGTTTTACTGTATAGAACAGGCTGTAACTATGGTCCCTTGTCCGTGGAAAATTTACTGCAAGCTGGGAAGTAGTGCTCGTAAGTCACAGTTCTGAAATGAGATACATGCTATAGTACCAGTGTTTTTTTTGTGCAATTTACTGCCTTTTAAAGGCTGTTTAGAAAAAAAATCTTAAAGAGTAGGCAGGCCATTTTTGTGGTGCTGTTTTATAGACACAGAAACTTTACTTCATCAGATTATGCCAATGCACAAGGAAATAATGGCTCTTCAAAGGTTTGTGCTTTACCTTTAAGTACACTCAAGTTAGACCCGCTTTCCTCAATCACTCTGAGGGGTAAAGTCGATGATCGCTGGTTTCCTCCGAGGGTAAAATTTTCCCTCACTGAAATCTCCACCGCAGAGTTTAATATAAGTGTTAGCGTTTGAAATTGTCAAATTTTATGTCCCACAGCAGAACTTTTGAGTCAAATTATAGTAACAAGTATTAATTTTTGTTCAGAATTAATTTGTAAAAATGATTATGTATATTGTAAATTTTAAAAGTTTTGTACCACAGTTTAATTTGTATTTGTGTGTGTAATGCCAATTGAATATTGTCTTGACTTGTGAATAATATACATTGAATCATTGATGTATTGCATACATGTGTTTATAATGCATCATATTACAGACAACATTATCACGATTCTGAACCATGACCTCTGACATCACGGGCTTGATCAATACAATATAGAATACAATTATATGCTATTTATTATTAGTGGTTAAAAAAAGCTTAGCCAGGATCATGACATGTAAGGTAATTTTTCGCCAAAAATGAGGCAAGAAGGATGTCAACCATGCACTGTGAACTTTGAATGGGTGTTTGACCTCGTGATTTTCAGAAAATGTTTAATCAGTAAGCTAGCCTTTTTTGGATGAAATCTGTTTATCAACGTTTTAAGTCATAAGCAAGACACAATTATAAGATGCATGTGCAAATAGTGTAATACAACTGCATTCTTGTGGCAAGCTAATGAATCATGTGAAATGGTAGAGGAAAAACAATAACAGCAATGTACTGTAGCCATCATAAACAAAATTATCCTAAGCGTACATTCTTATCAAATATCCGCAAAGTTTCACAGAATAAACCCCTCCGAGGAACGCGAAGTTTGTATTTCTTCAATGGACAGATCACCCTCCGAGGGCCTTAAATTAAATTTCTGATGAACACAGACAGTAGATAATTTCATTGTGTTGGCCGTGATTAATCACAAAAATCGCAAAAATCTGCGGAGGGAAAAATGGGTCTACCTTGTTCAGTGTACTGTACATTTGGATGTTATTTATAGTATAGGCCCATACAACAGAGGGATTGATACTGCATCAAATTTTAAATGCATCTGTTTTTATATTTTTTAAAAGTTCCTTTTAATGAGCAGAATAATAAAAAAAAATATACAGTATTGTTTTGTGTCCTTTTTCAGCTGTTTGTGACTTACTGCCGCACGGATCAGAGGGCACTAATGTTTCCATCAGGTAAGGCTACCTTTATACATGTTTCCATTAGGTAAGGCTTAATTGGAACATGTTTTAATCAGGTAAGGCCTCATCAGAGGGCACAAATATTTCAATAAGGGGATGCTACATTGATACATGCTTCCATCAGGTAAGGCCACATTGATGCATGGATCAGAGGGCACTAGTGTTTCCATCAGGTAAGGCCACATTGATGTATGGATCAGAAGGCACTAGTGTTTCCATCAGGTAAGGCCACATTGATGTATGGATCAGAGGGCACTAGTGTTTCCATCAGGTAAGGCCACATTGATGTATGGATCAGAGGGCACTTAAGTTTACATCAGGTAAGGCCACATTGATGCATGGATCAGAGGGCACTTAAGTTTCCATCAGGTAAGGCCACATTGATGTATGGATCAGAGGGCACTAGTGTTTCCATCAGGTAAGGCCACATTGATGTATGGATCAGAGGGCACTAGTGTTTCCATCAGGTAAGGCCACATTGATGTATGGATCAGAGGGCACTTAAGTTTACATCAGGTAAGGCCACATTGATGCATGGATCAGAGGGCACTTAAGTTTCCATCAGGTAAGGCCACATTGATGTATGGATCAGAGGGCACTTAAGTTTCCATCCAGTAAGGCCACATTGATGTATGGATCAGAGGGCACTAGTGTTTCCATCAGGTAATGCCACATTGATGCATGGATTGGAGGGCACTAGTGTTTCCATCAGGTAAGGTCACATTGATGCATGGATCAGAGGGCACTAGTGTTTCCATCAGGTAAGGCCACATTGACGCATGGATTGGAGGGCACTAGTAATTCCATCAGGTAAGGCCACATTGATGTATGGATCAGAGGGCACTAGTGTTTCCATCAGGTAAGGCCTCATTGATGCATGGATCAGAGGGCACTAGTGCTTCCATCAGGTAAGGCCACATTGATGTATGGATCAGAGGGCAATAGTGTTTCCATCAGGTAAGGTCACATTGATGTATGGATCAGAGGGCACTAGTGTTTCCATCAGGTTAGGCGACATTGATGTATGGACCAGAGGGCACTAGTGTTTCCATCAGGTAATGCCACATTGATGTATGGATCAGAGGGCACTAGTGTTTCCATCAGGTAAGGCCACATTGACGCATGGATTGGAGGGCACTAGTGTTTCCATCAGGTAAGGTCACATTGATGCATGGATTGGAGGGCACTAGTGTTTCCATCAGGTAAGGCCACATTGATGTATGGATCAGAGGGCGCTAGTGTTTCCATCAGGTAAGGTCACATTGATGCATGGACCAGAGGGCACTAGTGTTTCCATCAGGTAAGGTCACATTGATGTATGGAACAGAGGGCACTAGTGTTTCCATCAGGTAAGGCCACATTGATGTATGGAACAGAGGGCACTAGTGTTTCCATCAGGTAAGGCCACATTGATGTATGGATCAGAGGGCACTAGTGTTTCCATCAGGTAAGGCCACATTGATGTATGGATCAGAGGGCACTAGTGTTTCCATCAGGTAAGGCCACATTGATGCATGGATCAGAGGGCACTAGTGTTTCCATCAGGTAAGGCCACATTGACGTATGGATCAGAGGGCACTTAAGTTTTCTTCAGGTAAGGTCACATTGATGTATGGATTGGAGGGCACTAGTGTTTCCATCAGGTAAGGTCACATTGATGTATGGATCAGAGGGCACTAGTGTTTCCATCAGGTAAGGCCACATTGACGCATGGATTGGAGGGCACTAGTGCTTCCATCAGGTAAGGCCACATTGATGTATGGATTGGAGGGCACTAGTGCTTCCATCAGATAAGGCCACATTGATGCATGGATTGGAGGGCACTAGTGCTGCCATTAGGTTAGGCAAGATTGATACATGGATTGGAGGGCACTTAAGCTTGCATCAGGTTTGGCCACATTGATGCTTGGATCACAGGGTTCGAATTTAGACTTGCATACTCGCAAAATGCGAGGAACATTTGCAAATTGCGAGTGACTTTTATTCAAGCTTGTAAAATTCTGCGAGTGGCTTTTTCTAGACCACAAAATATTAAAGGGAAAGTAGATTAAACATGAACTTAACTCCGCAACGTAGTAGAGTGTAAACAGCCTATAAGTGGCATGTTAACACTACCAGTATAAAGAAGACAGTACAGAGTCACGCTCTAGTAAGTTTTCAAAAATTTAACAAATACGGAAAAGGCCGAGTTTTATCTTGAATCTTCCAGGGATGCTCCGAGGCGTGCATAATACAAAGTGAATACAAATGACGTAATCGCCTAGCTCAATCATTGGCTAAATTTAGCGCTTTCGCGCATTATATGTAAAATCTGTAAACCATTGAATATATTTCCGCCCAACTGTCAAAATGAATAGACTTCGTTGATGGATATATTTCATGGTCGAAAACATCCACGCTACATTTACTGTTGCTTTTATTTATTTTAAATTTATAATGTTATTGTTTTTAATACTTACAGACTTAATGAAATCTGTAGCGTGCTTGTCGAGTGGTCATTAAATTACCTGATGGCGAGGGTAAATATACAAAGTGAACAATGTAAAATTATTGGACAGCTTTGTTATTAAAAAGCTGCCAGCGTCTGATGAGTCTTTCTCAACCCCCCCCCCCCCCCAATAGAATAAGCCATCAACAAGTTCTAGTAGTCGAGTCACTCAAGATAGATACTTTTTGTGTCGCCTGAAAAGACAACATATAGGGGTTACTTTTGTCTGCGGCTGCGTCCGCGTCCCATTTTCGCTTGTCCGGGGTGTATCTCCTAAACTATTAGTGGTATCAACTTGAAAGTTCATATGTAGATAGATCTAATTGAGGGCAAGTGCAGTGCACATGAGCTGTTACTCTTGCTTCCATATTTTTAGAGTTATTGCCGTTTGTTATTTTTCATGCTTTAAAGTTTTGTCCAGGGCATATCTTGTAGAATATAAGAGTTATCAACTTGAAACTTCATATGTAGATAGATCTCATGGAGGGCAAGTGCAGTGCACAATAACAGTAACTCTTGCTTTCTTAGTTTTAAAGTTATTGCCCTTTGTTAATTTTCATGCTTAAAGTTTTGTCTGGGGCATATCTTGAAGAATATAAGAGGTATCAACTTGAAACTTCATAGCTGGATAGATCTCATTGAGGACAAGTGCAGTGCACAAGAACCGTAACTCTTGCTGCCATATTTTTAGAGTTATTGCCCTTTGTTAATTTTCTTGCTTAGGTTTTGTCCGTGGCATATCTCGTAAACTATAGGAGGTATCAACCTGAAACTTATTCCGTTGGTATATCTGATTGAGGGAAAGTGCAGTGCACAAAAACCGTAACTCTTGCATCTATATGTTTAGAATTATTGCCCTTTGTTAATTTTCATGCTTAAAGTTTTGTCCGCGGCATATCTTGAAGAATATAAGAGGTATCAACTTGAAACTTCATAGCTAGATAGATCTCATTGAGGGCAAGTGCAGTGCACAAGAACCGTAACTCTTGCTGCCATATTTTTAGAGTTATTGCCCTTTGTTAGTTTTGTCTGGGGCATATCTTGAAGAATATAAGAGGTATCAACTTGAAACTTCATAGCTAGATAGATCTCATTGAGGACAAGTGCAATGCACAAGAACTGTTACTCTTGCTGCCATATTTTTAGAGTTATTGCCCTTTGTTAATTTTCTTGCTTAGGTTTTGTCCGTGGCATATCTCGTAAACTATAGGAGGTATCAACCTGAAACTTATTCCGTAGGTATATCTGATTGAGGGAAAGTGCAGTGCACAAAAACCATAACTCTTGCATCTATATGTTTAGAGTTATTGCCCTTTGTTAATTTTCATGCTTAAAGTTTTGTCCGGGGCATATCTTGAAGAATATAAGAGGTATCGACTTGAAACTTCATAGCTAGATAGATCTCATTGAGGGCAAGTGCAGTGCACAAGAACCATAACTCTTGCTGCCATATTTTTAGAGTTATTGCCCTTTGTTAGTTTTGTCCGGGGCATATCTTAAAGAATATAAGAGGTATCAACTTGAAACTTCATAGCTAGATAGATCTCATTGAGGGCAAGTGCAGTGCACAAGAACCGTTACTCTTGCTGCCATGTTTTTTAGTTATTGCCCTTTGTTAATTTTCTTGCTTAGGTTTTGTCCGTGGCATATCTCGTAAACTATCAAATGCCACCTACACTTGAAAGTTAAATGGCAACATCATTGTCTATAAATGAATAAAATGCCAATCCAACAGCTGTAATGTCGACAGTAAATAATTCGTCAGGCGACACATCCGACTCGCGGAGTTCTAGTTAATATTCATAATATGTCTTAGGTGTGAATTTCTACTTTAATTAGACAATATTATAAGGGAATAAAGCAAATAATAAAATTGATTAAAGTTGATTTTTCATTTTGCGAGTGCTCCTCAAAGTTAAATTCGAACCCTGGATCAGAGAGCACTAGTGCTTCCATCAGGTTTGGCCACATTGATGCTTGGATCAGAGGGCACTCTTGATGCCATCAGGCTTGGCCACTTTGACATATAGATTTTAGGGCACTAGTGATGCCATCAGGCAAGGCCACATTGACATATAGATCAGAGTGCACTGATGTGTATGCCCCTGAAGAGCAGGATAGAGAACCTTCAGACTTTCTGTTCATCCATCACCATGGTTTCCAATCAATAACTAAAGAACGTTTTGGCCCCGTAGCTTTAAACATAAAAGGCAGGTAGGTCATGAGCAGCAGTAGACCTATCGATTTTGAGGTCAGTATGTTAATAGACATTGAGATGAAACAGTTTCTAGGGCCCGAATTTGGCCCAAAAGAACAACAAAAACTTGGTCTTATGAGCAGCAGGTGACTTTATCAATTTAGGTCAAAGTTCAAGGTCACTTTCAAAAGTCTTATGAAAACTAGTGTCTGCCCAGATTAAACCCTATCCATGATACTTAAGAAGTAGGTTTCCATTGGCAGTGTGTGACTCCTTTTATATTAAAGGGCATTAGGTCAAAGGTCAAGGTCATTGTCAACTGTCTTATGAAAACCTAGTAGCACAATAACTTGCTAAAAATTTGATGTAGGACAACAAAGCTTTAGTGCTTGGTTGCACTTAACCAGGAGATGAGGGGGGTCAGTAGATCAAAAGTAAGGTCACAGTTAATAGTCTGATGAAAATTTATTCTGTAATTCTAAGAATATAATGTTTCTCTTCACTTAATAATCAATGTATTTCTATTAAAACATCTTCATTCAATCTTCCATACGCTTTTGACAAAGCAGCATTCAGGAGGCATGTCTTCGACAAACTTACTTACTTGTTTGACTTTATACATTAGTAACCCAAGTGGGTTTTTTTGGTGCAATTTACTGCCTTCTAAAGGCTGTTTCCCCTTGCTAAAAATGTTCACCCCCCTCCCCCCCCCCAATTTTTTTCTTCCCAATTGGATAAATGCAGACTACGTTAATAAATAAATAAGCAATGAATTTCTTGAAAAATAAACATAATCTTGACAAGACTTACTCTTTCACAGCATAATGTATGCGTACAAAATTGAAAACATGTATATTTGCCATTATATTAGCTGTTTTGGCCTGATTTTGTATCTTTCCTAAAGTCAACTTTTTTACCCAATTTGCAAGGAACAGGCGGTAATAAATAATTAAACAAAAGCTCTGAACCCTTTGTAGCAATTCAATCTTTTAAGATCTGAATATATGTTAATATGTCATCATCTTATATTATTAAAGTGACACTCTTATTCAAAATCAATACATACACATGTATTACAAACATAAATTTTGAGTTATAATCCTTTAACTACTTACTAAATAATCCATTTATGGAAAATATTAATTACTGATAACAAGATTGTAGCCGTGTATTTAAAAGCTGAAAACGTACAAATACTAAATGATTGGTGAATGCTAAAAGATTTACTGTGTTTTCGACATTTATCAATCCTTTTTGGTTTATTAAAAAAATGGTTATTATTGTGATCAATCTTATTTGAGAGTAAGAGTTCCTCTTTAACAAAATATTAATATTCTGTTTCTTGTTGATTATAACGGGCTATAATAGCAAAGCTGTTGTTGAAATACATTCGAATGTCTGTGAAAGCATTCATTCAAAATTACCTAGAACAGGGTGAGGAATCATGTGACTTTATGAAGAAAACTAACTTTTAAGCACATGTCTGACTTCTTAGATATTACTTGCGACTAAGAAAATGCATTTAAAACAGAGAATCACGGCGCACACAGCATTGCATTGACGTTCTACAAAATTCCATCGTGTTGAAATTTCGGCCAAGAATTGCATCGTTAAATACAAGCAAATCTTCAATATTTCACAAGTGCAGAAGCAGAAAACAGCATAGTCTTTTATAGGCTATGAAATATTTTCATATAATTTCTGTCAAAAAAGTTATTCAGATATGAACATCATTTACTTCTATGTCATATATATATCGGTTTTGACCCGTGGTGACCCATGTGAGAATCTCTGTAAGTCATGCAATTCCTCCCCCTGAAGAAGCATACATAATGATACACAGTCAGTGCTTAAGTATGCATTTGTAATTCTCAGTAATGTTCTGTAGTTCATCAAAAGACAAGGGTCACCAGTACATGACACGAACCACAGTGACTACTCTGAAGGCTGTATGTGTTGACTGCCACCTCCCAGTTGTCTCCTACACATGGAGTGTGCGACATTGTTTACAAAGTCTCAGTATGGAGGAGTGCCGGAACTGTGATTTCCATGTCCTTCAACATAGCAGTAACTTGGACACATTCACTCTTGACAGACCTGCGAAAAATATTGCGCATTGGGACTACTTGGCTGTTTATGTCACAGGTAACAGGCTTTAACCTTGCATATAAGATGTTAATCGAAAGGCTCTTTATAAATCAGTGGTGCACTTTATATTACAGTGACTGACACATAATTTAGCTGTGATGGTATAGGATTATGTGAGTCATTGAAATCTTTTCCCCAGCATAACTCGAAAAATCTTTGAGGTATTTACATCAAACTTCCTATTCAGATAGATATCATTTAGGAGAAGTGCATTGCACAAAAAACATAACTCTGGTTGCAGTATCATTTTAGTTATTGTCCATTGTTTAATTGTAGTCCTTTGTTCTAAGGCGAAGTTGATACTAGCTTGGGAAATTATATGGCAGTCTGCGACTGCTCTTCTCATTTTGCAGTAAGTAGGTCAAAGATAACAGTCATTGTGACTTTTATTAGAAAACTGACAGATAACACTTCTCAAAATCCAGTCTGTCAGATGCATTTTGGAAAAGCCCCTTAAATCTCATTGTTCTGTATGTGATTTCTTGTATATTATTCTGTATTTAAGTTACATTCAACGATGGAAGCCAGAATCGGGCTTATCAGACCTGGAAGAGTATTACGGTCGCTAATGACACCCACTGCCACACAGTGCCATATTCAGGGCTGACTGTGGTGGAGCAATTCGATATTCTGTGTGATAAGTTGCCTGTCCTTGATCCTGTCATTGTTCAATACAAACTGAGCATCCTCACAGATGGTATAGGTAAGCATATTTTCTTGGGAATGAAATTGAAAAGCAATTTCCCGAGTAAATCCTGCCAATGCATCTTTTAAGCTGCACTCTCACAAATTTACCATTTTAACATCTTTTTTGTCTTGGAATTTGCCATTTTTTTGTGTTAATATCTGAAAAACAGTTACATACGACTAGAGACTAAAGATCAGATAGCAATTTTTCATATTTACGTTAGAAACTTAATGATTTATGCTTTAAGAAAAATGCATAAAACATCAATTTTTGAACATATCATTGAAAACCTGCGATCTGATTTTTTGTCAGCAGTCTTATAGCACTGTTTTCCATGCATTTTCGCAAAAATTGCCTTGTTCCAAGACAAAAAATAATATAAAAACATTCAATCTGTGAGAGTGCAGCTTTAAGTTATTTATTAACAGCATTAAAGTTATTATTAATTTAAATTGCTTATGAGCATGCTATTGGGTGATTTGTAGTTGCTCAGGTTAGGGCACAACTCCAGCACTCGGACGTAATCCACTTGATCGCTCAACATGACTTTACATGTGGCTCTGAGGACCACATTGGTGATTGCAAGTTTGCTAGTCCTTTTGTTCATTAGACAACCATGTAAACACATTTCCTAAAAAAAGACCCTAGACATTTTGGGAAAAATTGTGTCATGAAATATTCCATTTTGATAAAAAAACTTGCTTTAGATAAAAAATTCGAAAATTTTACAGTTAAAAGAACAAGCTTTACTGTATCTTGTAAACGAGGAAATTATTGAAATATTAGTTTCTTTTCCATTTCAAAAGACCTGAAATGGCTGAAATATCAATCTGTGTGAGTATAAATATCATGACAATATATATTGCATATATATATATACTAATCTGAATATGATGAAAATTGAATTCTGAATTCAATAATCCACAAAACTTAACATCACACAATTCATCAGGATTTTGAATATACCATTTCAGGTAAAATTACTTTTTAACTTAAAAAAAAAATAAAAAAAAAAATATATATATATATATATATATATATATATATACAAAAATTATGTTTTTTTACTTTTGATTGGGATTTATTCTACAGATTGGGAAAATTATCATATGTTATGCTAGGGAAAATGGTCCAATAGTCAGACCCGTTGGAACTATAAAAAAAGGCCTGTAGATGTAGGTCAACTTGCATTTTTTTTTTAGTGATAAATTAATTACTTAGCTATATTGAGATAAGTTATATGAATAAGCTGTAACCATTTCAGAGGTGATGGCAAATATTGGGAGCAGTTGTAATATGACGGACTTGGTGCTGATGTCCGGTAAACCAGAGGAAGACTTCATATTGCAACTTCATTACGCTGTTACATATTACGGCGACGTTGTGTGGGAAACACGCTTTCAAGCACAGGTCATATTTATATTCATAATATACTCAGTAAAAAAATAAAATGTACTATGTACGAACAATAATGATTCCTATATTAGGACGGAAACAAGCAGCAGGATATTAGCAGTTCAGTAACTAGCATGTGTATGCTTGTATTTATATAAATATATACATAGCATATATATATAACAATGCTATTCACTTAAACCACAGGTTATTTGCTGAGCATATATATATATAACAATGCTATTCACTTATACCAGGTTATTTGGTGAGCATATATATATATATATATATATATATTTATATATAACAATGCTATTCACTTACACTGCAGGTGATTTGGTGAGCATATATTCACTTAATTATACTGCAGGTATTTGGTGTAAAGCAGTGATGTCACACACTATTGTATAGCCACTTAATAAAATAAAATGACAGCCATTTTAGGCTATTTAGATTTTTCAAGGGTTTGATATTTCCACATTTTTTTTTTCATTCAGATTGTTAATTTCAAACCTAGCATAAATTTAGACTACTATTTTCAAATGACAAGAAGAGTCATAAATTTTTGCTAAATGCTAAAAACCAATAAAGAAAGTGAACTCTTTCATTATTACAGCTTTTTCATTTAAAAATGTAACCCAGGGGGAGAAGGCACAATTATGCCACCCCCCTTCAGAAGCAAATTTACCTTTTTGGGGTCCAAATTAACGAAAAAAGACACTCGCCCGTATACATTGAAAATAATTAATCTTGTTAAAGGTGACTAAATTAAAAAAAAACAAACTTTGGCACTAAGACATTTTCACAGTGTCATCCATAAATTGTCTCTTAACCAGCTCCCAATTTTACAAAACATTATCCGGTGTAAAGCTATTTGTTTTGTAACAGTTTCACATTCCTGGCAGTTGGTGTGTTATTGATTGGCTGCTTGGCTGGACTGTCCTTGCTGTTTCCATTGTATATTGAAGCATGTTTTCTAACTATAATTGAACAGGTGAAGGATCCACCCGCGTTAACTGAAGAAATGGTTCACAAGATAGATGATGTCACAAACGAATTGTCTTTTAATGATTCAGACTCATTGTACAGTAAGGATCTTCTCATGCAAAATTTCTTGTGTCTTGAAAATATTCTTAATTTGTCCAGTTTTGGGGGTCTTATTATTAAAAGCCCTGGTCTTGTCGGCATCGGCGACGTTGTTGTGCAAATGATATTGACAATGTCTAAAAAAAAAACCATTCAAGTATTTGGCTAAAAAAAATCTTCTTTCCAGTTTTTTGGGTCTTATAGCCCTGGCCCCAATTTCTCGAAACTTCTTAAGCTTAACAGTCTTAAGTCGCTTATTTCAATTAGCCAAAATACATACTGAAAATGGATTTTGATAAATGAAAAATGGTTTATTCTGATAAACATACAGATTTTTCCTACATAATTTCTAAAAAATTATTGAAGAAGCAAATATAACACATTTTATAGAACAACAAAAATAGTGAGATTAGCTTAATCCTGTTATAAGGGACTTAAGAAGTTTCGAGAAATTGGGGCCAGGTCTTGTCGCCATCAGCGATTTTGTGCAAAAAATTATTGGCAAACTCTAAAAACCATCACTTCTAGATATTCAGCTGAAACTTTGTACACATGTTACAAGAGAGAATTATGTTCACATACAGGAGGAGTGATAACTCTTGCTTTCCTATGGAGTTCTGCCCCTTGCTCAAATGAAAAAGAAGACAAGCATTTAAGTTCCCTCTTCGACGCTTTTGTTAAGGCCTTAAAGAATAATTGTTTGTTAAGGGTAATATCCCCAAATTATTAGGTAGGGCAGGTTGTGATTTATTTATTTTTCAAATATGCTATATGTTAAGACATTATTAGCTCGACTATTCGAAGAATAGGTGGGCTATACTACTCACCCCAATACCATTCATTCAATTGACTTAATACTTCACGCAGTTGTTCAGGGCCATCACATGATGAGGTTAGATAACTCCATATTATTCTTTTATACAAATTATGGCCCCTGATTGACTATGGAACTTAGGTTAAAGTTTTAGAGCAGGTTGGGATAACTTCTATATCCTTTGTTAAATTGACTTGATACTTCACACAATTGTTTAGGACCATCACCCGATGAGGTTACATAACTCCATATCCTCAATAATACAAGTTATGGCCCCTGATTGACTTAGGTTAAAGTTTTAGGCAAGTAGAAGTTAAAGGCAAGTTGGGATTTTAATAAAAAAACTTCTATACCGTTCATTAAATGCACTTAATAGAATTCAAAATTATTTACGACCATCTTACAACAAGAAACATAACTCTAATTTAAGCCTAAATACAAATTATGGCCCTTGATTTTTTTTTGATTTTTTTTTATTTTTTTTAAATTTCCTTTGAATTTGTATATTATTAACCACATTTTCATAATGGGAAATCAAGTTATTTGAATGACTTGCGTCATTGTTTGGGTGGGCTGGTGGGAGGGCAGCATCAATGTCACCTTGGGTATCAAATGATTTTAGTTAGGTTTGACATAAAGAGACCAAACTTGGTATTATTACATCGTTATTGTATTCTAAGTCAAAGCGGCGTAGTCGAGCGCGCTGTACTACGACGGCTCTTGTTTTTGCTAATAGCCCTCTTTTTTGCAAATGTCACTCGTATATTGCTGTTGTTATGGAGCTATGTTCTGAAAAAAAATATAATGTTAGTTAATAATATATCTATAAAAAAAAATTGTGTTCATAATGAGAAGGCTTCTTTTTTTTCTTTTTTTCCAGGGTTGGTGGTTTTTATTTGGTTTCCTGGGTTTGGTAACCTCAAACAAACATGTTTTTGTAAAGCTTTCTTACTTTTAACTTTTTTTTACATAATGTTGACTAGTAAGTTGCAGACAAACAGAAACATCTCCTGATCTGTTTTTTACAGAGTCACTACATAAATTAACAAGCTGTGTACATATGATAAATCTGGATGAGGCACCTGATCCTTCAGGTCAACCTAAACATACAATACAAACTGCAGAGGTAAGTAATAGATACAGTTTGAGTTTTTTTTCAAAAGTGTCCTCTTACAGACATAAGAAGCGGTTTCTCGGACGAACACGAATTTTGTCCGAGGCGAAACCGAGAATAAAGTTGGTGTTCGTCCTACCGAAACGCTGCGTTTCCTGCATCTGCTAGAGGACACTTTTGAAGAAAAAACATGGAACTGTATCTGACTTACACAACAATAAGTGTATTGCATATATTAGTGAGCAAATAAATGCATTCATAAATAAATAAATACAGATTTATAAATAGATAAAAAGGAAAAAAAATCTGAACTATAAACATAAGATTATTATCATGGCCTTTCTAAAAACAATGTATTGGCTTAGGGGGATTACTCAAAATTCTGGTGCACAGTCCGCTAACAACTAAGAAAACACTTTCAATAGCTCTGCTGGCAGTATAGTCATATAAATAATTTTACATACAATACATCAAACTCATCTTTAAAAGTGATACTCATATGTTATGATAAACTTATATAACGCCATATAACTTAAGTTAGGATTGATGGATAGTGGTGAAACTTGGGTAGCTAGCTTTTGTCAATAGCTAGCTTGAAATTGTTTTTGAGGATGTTGGGGTCAAGGTTACTAAAAATAGAATAATGGTTTCTGACCAATCACTTTTGTTAGGATTGATGGCGAGCTAGTCAATATTATGAAACTTAGTATGAACATTGCAGCAAAACTGAAGACAATGCTTAACTTAAGAGTAATTTTAAGTTGAACAGACCCCAAATTCTTGTACTATTGCTTGGCATCAAAGTTTTTAACAAGCCTTGTTATATAAAATTCAGAATTTGAGCAAGCGCAGAAGATATTTTCCTAGTGCAGGGCTAATGCGGGCTTGTGTTAATTTCGACCAATGAAAGTAAAGAGAAAGGCTGCTGCTTTCTTCTAACTCATACAAGAAAATAATTGGCTACAATTTCTAATTGCCTGGTGTTGTCTCATTTAAAGCCCTCCAAAATGTCTTTAATAAGCTATAAATAATGTGGATTCATATGTTTGACATTTGATAATAAACTGTCTGTCAAACCAATCATGTTCTGCTGTCCAGGTACGCGGCCATGTAATCAACAAGCTGAGTGAGATAGATGCAAAGGATGCACAGATAGTAAATGCTCTCAGTCTTACACTCAGCACAGTCGTTAAAAAACCAGACCAAATCACCAGTAAGGCAAAGGTAGGATTATTTCTGGCCAACACACAGTCATTTCATTGACAACTATGAACTATTCTTCTTCAAAAATTGTGTTTTTTACTACAGGAACTCTGCGATTCTTGCGGCAAATTATGTTATGTATTTTAGCTAAGCTTAAAGCTTTAATGTTTATCGAAGCTTTAGCAAGACTTTTTTGGGGCTACTCACCACTCTGACATAATCTCAGTTAATACTCACCACCAAAAAGTCACTCCAACATAAAACTCTGTGAACACTCACCACAAACAGTCACTCCAACATAAAACTCTGTGAACACTCACCACCAAACAGTCATTCCAACATAAACTCTGTGAGCACTCACCACCACACAGTCACTCCAACATGAAATAAGTATTACTCACCAGCAATAAAATCACTCTAACATAAACTCTGTCAACACTCACCACCAAAGAGTCACTCCAACATAACCTCTGTGGGCACTCACCACCAAACAGTCATTCTAACATAAACTTTGTGAACACTCCACACCAAACAGTCACTCCAACATAAACTCCTTAAACACTCGCCAGCAAACAATCACTTCAACATAAACTCTGTGAACACAAACCAGCAAACAATCACTTCAACATAAACTCTGTGAACACAAACCAACAAACAGTCACCCCAACATAAACTCTGAACACAAACCAGCAAACAATCACTTCAACATAAACTCTGTGAACACAAACCAACAAACAGTCACCCCAACATAAACTCTGAACACAAACCAGCAAACAATCACTTCAACATAAACTCTGTGAACACAAACCAACAAACAGTCACCCCAACATAAACTCTGTGAACACAAACCAGCAAACAATCACTTCAACATAAACTCTGTGAACACAAACCAACAAACAGTCACCCCAACATAAACTCTGTGAACACAAACCAGCAAACAATCACTTCAACATAAACTCTGTGAACACAAACCAACAAACAGTCACCCCAACATAAACTCTGTGAACACTCACCACCAAACAGTCACCCCAACATGAAACTCTGTGAACACTCACCACCAAACAGTCACTTCAACATAAACTCTGTGAACACAAACCAGCAAACAGTCACTTCAACATAAACTCTGTGAACACAAACTAGCAAACAGTCACTTCAACATAAACTCTGTGAACACAAACCAGCAAACAGTCACTTCAACATAAACTCTGTGAACACAAACCAGCAAACAGTCACTTCAACATAAACTCTGTGAACACAAACCAGCAAACAATCACTTCAACATAAACTCTGTGAACACAAACCAGCAAACAGTCACTTAAACATAAACTCTGTGAACACAAACCAGCAAACAATCACTTCAACATAAACTCTGTGAACGCAAACCAGCAAACAGTCACTTCAACATAAACTCTGTGAACACAAACCAGCTAACAGTCACTTCAACATAAACTCTGTGAACACAAACCAGCAAACAGTCACTTCAACATAAACTCTGTGAACGCAAACCAGCAAACAGTCACTTCAACATAAACTCTGTGAACACAAACCAGCAAACAGTCACTTCAACATAAACTCTGTGAACACAAACCAGCAAACAGTCACTTCAACATAAACTCTGTGAACACAAACCAGCAAACAGTCACTTCAACATAAACTCTGTGAAGGCAAACCAGCAAACAGTCACTTCAACACTAACTCTGTGAACAAGCACCAGCAAACAGTCACTTCAACATAAACTTTACAAACACTTACCAGCAAACAGTCAATTCAGCAAAAGATTGTTGGCCAACAATTACCTGTCTAGCAAACAGCCATTTAAGCCTGAACTAGGGAAAAACAATTTAGAACATCCTGGGCATGTTTACAGCCAAGATTGACAAAAATAATCATGATTCATCTGATTGCCATCTTCGCAATGGAATTCAAATGAAATCCATTTAATTGAATGTTGTTGTTGTTCAGCAGATAAACTTACATTCTTGAAAACATTTTTTCAGACCCAATCTGTATCTATATACAGCAAACTGGTGAAGGCTTACAAGAATTCATCTGCTGAGGTCACACAAACAGATCTTGCTGTCACAGCTAGGTACTAAGGGTTATACCATGATCAAGCATCGTTTAAAATCAGTTGATTGCATCTCAGAAGGCCATGATTTGTTAAGACTTTATTCTATAATTTTATTGGAACAAAGAATGTAGCTTACCAACTTTTTACCCCACTGTATTGCAATATATTGATTTCAAATGACCCATTGAGTGTAAATATTGCCAACTTACATAAGGAAATATAAGTCATTTGTCAATTATAAGACAGTTTAACCCGGATTTTTCATTGAAAAATACTGGGTTATAGATTGGCAACAGCTGGGCAGGAGGAAGAGTGTTCAGACGTCTTTAACAGTTTTGCGTTCAATTTTGTAACAGCCCGTACGAAATAAAGGTGCAATTTCCGGGCGGAATTGGCATGGAATCAGTGAATTCTGCCTGGTGTATAAACGGAATAATTATTCCGCCCGATATCAATTCATGTTTCTTGTAGATTCTTGGCGTAAAATTATTCTAAGTTCCAGGCGTAAACAAATTACGGGCGTATTTATATACTTTAACATTTGTGTGACACGGAATTTCGTACTTCGGATTTTCTATGCAACCTTTGGGGCGGAATATCCTACTTTAACATTTTAGTGGAGCGTAATTTCGAACTTAGCCTAATGTTTTCAGCCAACAAATCCAAAATCATTCGAATGTCATGAGAAATTATTGAATTGTTTGTGTTCCCTTTATCCCTTTATCATTTACATTTCACATAGCGAGGTAAAAGGTAAACATCTTCCATGTTATTATCTTTACACTGAATCCTCCTTGTATTCAAATAAAAGATTCAAAAAAATATAAAACTACAAAGGGAAGTCAAAATCATTAAGAAAAAAACATGAACCCATGATATACATTTACACTCATTTTTAATGAACTTTAAAGTCAACTTTAAATGTTACTTATGACACTTGTTGGGATGTTACAACATTAATCACTTAAAACAATTGAGCTAACCTCGGCCCAGTCGCCTATAAATAATTAACTTCCACTCGACTCAAGGCCATTGTGTAAAATACTGTGCTACAATATTTGACTCACTGATAAGCCTCAAGGGCTATCTATGGGGTACAAGATCCAGCTGTTAATAAAAACTCGCCTTATCTTGCACCAATCTTGTCAGATTTCCTTCTGCGAACCTTAACCTTTATTTATTCCGGTCATGTGTTTCTCAAGATGCCCACACGGAAACCATTACTGATAGACATACCTGTACAGCGCTTTCGGTCCGTCATTAACAATGCATAACTAAAATTTGTTATTAAGAAAACATTTGACCTTGTGTGACTAACGTTATGGTTAAAACTGTATGTGTTGTGTGTATTTTCCAAAAGATGAAACTTTAGCCGTGATTGATGAAAATCACGCGGACTTCTTATGAATTTTGAATCGTGAAATAAAATGCATATATGCTGTGTAAGACTGGTGGATAATCAACAGCAACAATTGGAAGTGGTACGTGGTCATGAAAGATGGAGGTAACTTTTCTATTACTCGTTTTACCAGGACTGGTTCTGATATTGTGTTTGTCTGTGTTCTCACTTTTTCAACTATTTTGTTCGATTTGCATCGAAGAATAGTTCTGTGAGATTAAGAATGCTTTATGTTTTACAAAATATTTTGTTGGGTATCAATATCATGTTTCTTGCCACATGTACCATAGATATTATATAATGTTAACCCTTTGCATGCTGGGTAAATTGTCGTCTGCTCAAAAATGTCGTCTGGTTTATTCTAAATTTCTTTCAATTTACTAAAAACTTTGGGGATATAATGACTGAGTGGCAAACAGCTTGGAACCTGACCAGGCGCCGAGTTACTCGGCGTCTGGTCTGGTTCCAAGCTGTTTGCAAAGCCTTTAAAATCGCCATCAGCAGCTTAAGGGATAAGGGTAAAAATGAGAACACAGTTATATTAAAATAATATGGATTTTGTAAACCATTAAATCATCTTTTAACTGTTATAAGGTAATTGTTGCAATTAATCAATCTATTTTTACAGTTATCGGAGCAACCTAGAAGGTCAACTTCGCAAGAAAACTCATGTCAACCATCTCCACTCCTGTAACCCTAGGCAACTCTGATGTGGTAAGAATACATTTCAATATTGCATGACCTTCTGTCATCACGTCTTCTGGCTTCCCGAAACATAAGCATGGTCTTAACTTTTTATTGTCATACAAATAACAGAGGATAATCAAACAGTTGTTACAGGAGTCGGTGTTACATTGATGTGTCCATCCATGAAAGTTCAGTCACTAACGAAATGTTTAATGAACAATATTTATCAGAAAATAACGAGCCCAACGCTTAACTATTTAAATGTGTGTGCTGCAAGAAACATTTCAAATTTTGTTTAACCATATAGTAGTGATGCTATAATAGCATATATATTTTCAAGCCCAGAAGTTTGTGACTAAGTAAAAAAAAAAATTCTTCAAAAAACTTACTTCAAAAAGATTTTATTTTAAATACAATTAAGCCAGCCTTGTATTAGCAGCATGTTGCGTGTGACTTCATTTCTGTAATTGTTGACAGCATGTGTTACAGGGTTATCTTTAGATCATGTTTCAATTCAGGAGTGTAAATTATACAATAATATCAAATAAATCTGAAATTCACAGATTCAATAAAAGGATACCATTAAAACTGTGTTTTTGTAACATTTATTATATACAGTATAAGCAAACACTCCAAGGTTTCAACTTTTTAAGAGGTGAGGCTATTACGTCACTGTGGGATTTAAAGAACGAAATATATACCAATGCTCCGCGAAAAAGGACAAAAAGAGACTACTTGGTGTACGACCTCCTTGACCAAGTATTCACCAATATTAAACTGGCGAACTCAAGGGAGATAGGTATTGGGCAGCTCCGCCCTCGAGAGGAAACAAAGAATATGCTAGACCACTGGCAATACTTCAAGGTAGATACTGTATTACAAGTAAATGTAGTTTAATAAATACCATTTTAGGTATGACTGCGTAAAATATAAGCATTAGACAGAAGTCAAGACTCATGGTTACCCTTTTACAGGTCATTGTGCAAAATAATCTACCTAAGCCTTAGTTTACCATACACAGAGTTCAGCATTATAGCACTCTTCTCATAACTCTGCCTTTTATAACGGTGTTTTCTTTTTGAAAAAAAACAACTTTCGGTTTACTTATGAAGAAAGTTTGTGGTTTCCGTTGAATAACAAAACTATGTCTTGTGTTCAGAGTATGTGCTATGACGGAAAATGCTGCCATGAAGTTCCCTGAAGAATTAAATCGAGCCACCACTGAAAGAACCATGTATGCGCGATAACAGTTGACACATAATAAATTGATGAACAATAGGGAAGTACTCATTCTACTGTGAAGTGTTCTAGTGACTGGAATTATACTTTATATCCAATATGATAATATAGTGTAACTTTTATTATATTGTTATTGATATTTGAAATGCAGAATAAATTGAGCAAGCTTTAGTATAGTTATTCACATTTTCTTTTTAATTTCATTTTTTTAAATATTTTTTCGCCTATAAATCATTGCGCACATAAAATTAAAATCAATTAAACTTCATGTTACATCTGTATGAAAATCCGCACGTAAAATAAAATTCCGCCTGTAACTGAAAATCCGTCAACTTCTGAAATTCCGCCCGTAATCTGAAATTCCGCCCATAACTAAAATTCAAGATTAATATGAAAATCCGCCCGTAGCCTAAAATTTGCCCGGAATTTGAATTCCGTCCCACCTCATTTACATATTTCGCCCCAAGAACCCGGCCGGAATCGGGCCGGGTTCCACCTCAAACACTTAATTTATATTATTCAAAGTACGCCTGGAAAAATTTCCGCCCGGAACTTATAGTATGAGTACGTGTCGATTCCAGGCGAAAAATTTCTTACGGGAGGTCATAAATACAATAGTCAGAATTTTGTCAGCATGGTATTATAGACATTTGTGAATATGGGTCATCTCTGGTCAAAAACTAGGTCACTAGGTCAATTATTAAGACACAATTTGTTGTACAAGTTTCTTATTCCTTTTTTTTTAAATAAAAAATTCAAGAAACTTAGTCATAATATTTCACAGCATGATATTTTGAAAATCAGTGTGAATATGGGCCAAGTTAGGTTAAAAAGTGGGACCAGTATGAATATCAGGGTAAGCCAAATTTACTTTTTTCTCTATAAACATGCATGACTTTGTATATCCTGCTGCAAAATCTCAATTGTCATTATGAAAAATCCAGCTTTAGTTGGGCCTTGTTCATAATGCATTTATAGCCACTTGTTATGACTTAGTTAAAGGGTTGTACTTCATAATGCATTTATAGCTATTTGTAACAACTAAGTTACTGGCTGTGTTTCATAATGCATCTAGAGCCATTTGTTACAACTAAGTTCAAGGCTGTGTTTCATTATGCATCTAGAGCCATTTGTTTAACTAAGTTCAAGGCTGTGTTTCATTATGCATCTATAGGCATTTGTAACAACTAAGTTACTGGCTGTGTTTCATTATGCATCTAGAGCCATTTGTAACAACTAAGTTCAAGGCTGTGTTTCATTATGCATCTATAGGCATTTGTAACAACTAAGTTACTGGCTGTGTTTCATTATGCATCTAGAGCCATTTGTAACAACTAATTTAAAGGCTGTGTTGCATTATGCATCTATAGGCATTTGTTACAACTAAGTTACTGGCTGTGTTTCATTATGCATCTAGAGGCATTTGTAACAACTAAGTTACTGGCTGTGTTTCATTATGCATCTAGAGCCATTTGTTACAACTAAGTTACTGGCTGTGTTTCATTATGCATCTAGAGCCATTTGTTACAACTAAATTACTGGCTGTGTTTCATTATGCATCTAGAGCCATTTGTTACAACTAAGTTACTGGCTGTGTTTCATTATGCATCTAGAGCCATTTGTTACAACTAAGTTACTGGCTGTGTTTCTTTATGCATCTAGAGCCATTTGTAACAACTAAGTTACTGGCTGTGTTTCATTATGCATCTATAGGCATTTGTTACAACTAAGTTACTGGCTGTGTTTCATTATGCATCTAGAGCCATTTGTTACAACTAAGTTCAAGGCTGTGTTTCATTGTGCATCTATAGGCATTTGTAACAACTAAGTTAAAGGCTGTGTTTCGTTGTGCATCTATAGGCATTTGTTACAACTAAGTTACTGGCTGTGTTTCATAATACATCTATAGCCATTTGTAACAACTAAGTTACTGGCTGTGTTTCATTATGCATCTATAGGCATTTGTAACAACTAAGTTAAAGGCTGTGTTTCATTATGCATCTATAGGCATTTGTTACAACTAAGTTACTGGCTGTGTTTCATTATGCATCTATAGCCATTTGTTACAACTAAGTTACTGGCTGTGTTTCATTATGCATCTATAGCCATTTGTTACAACTAAGTTACTGGCTGTGTTTCATAATGCATCTAGAGCCATTTGTTACAACTAAGTTACTGGCTGTGTTTCGTTATGCATCTAGAGCCATTTGTTACAACTAAGTTACTGGCTGTGTTTCATAATGCATCTAGAGCCATTTGTTACAACTAAGTTCAAGGCTGTGTTTCATAATACATCTATAGGCATTTGTAACAACTAAGTTAAAGGCTGTGTTTCATTATGCATCTATAGCCATTTGTAACAACTAAGTTCAAGGCTGTATTTCATTATGCATCTTTAGCCATTTGTAACAACCAAGTTCAAGGCTGTATTTCATTATGCATCTTTAACCATTTGTAACAACCAAGTTCAAGGCTGTATTTCATTATGCATCTATAGCCATTTGTAACAACTAAGTTAAAGGCTGTGTTTCATTATGCATCTATAGGCATTTGTAACAACTAAGTTAAAGGCTGTGTTTCATTATGCATCTATAGGCATTTGTAACAACTAAGTTAAAGGCTGTGTTTCATTATGCATCTATAGGCATTTGTAACAACTAAGTTACTGGCTGTGTTTCATAATGCATCTAGAGCCATTTGTTACAACTAAGTTACTGGCTGTGTTTCATAATGTATCTAGAGCCATTTGTTACAACTAAGTTCAAGGCTGTGTTTCATTATGCATCTAGAGCCATTTGTAACAACTAAGTTCAAGGCTGTGTTTCATTATGCATCTATAGGCATTTGTAACAACTAAGTTCAAGGCTGTATTTCATTATGCATCTTTAGCCATTTGTAACAACCAAGTTCAAGGCTGTATTTCATTATGCATCTTTAACCATTTGTAACAACAAGTTAAAGGCTGTGTTTCATTATGCATCTATAGGCATTTGTAACAACTAAGTTAAAGGCTGTGTTTCATTATGCATCTATAGGCATTTGTAACAACTAAGTTAAAGGCTGTGTTTCATTATGCATCTATAGGCATTTGTTACAACTAAGTTACTGGCTGTGTTTCATTATGCATCTATAGCCATTTGTAACAACTAAGTTAAAGGCTGTGTTTCATTATGCATATATAGCCATTTGTAACAACTAAGTTCAAGGCTGTGTTTCATTAAGCGTCTAGAGCCATTTCTAACAACTAAGTTCAAGGCTGTGTTTCATTATGCATCTAGAGCCATTTGTAACAACTAAGTTCAAGGCTGTGTTTCATTATGCATCTTTAGCCATTTGTAACAACTAAGTTCAAGGCTGTATTTCATTATGCATCTTTAGCCATTTGTAACAACCAAGTTCAAGGCTGTGTTTCATTATGCATCTTTAACCATTTGTAACAACTAAGTTAAAGGCTGTGTTTCATTATGCATCTATAGCCATTTGTAACAACTAAGTTAAAGGCTGTGTTTCATTATGCATCTATAGGCATTTGTTAAAACTAAGTTAAAGGCTGTGTTTCATTATGCATCTAGAGCCATTTGTAGCAACTAAGTTAAAGGCTGTGTTTCATTATGCATCTATAGCCATTTGTTACAACTAAGTTACTGGCTGTGTGTCATTATGCATCTTTAACCATTTGTAACAACTAAGTTAAAGGCTGTGTTTCATTATGCATCTAGAGCCATTTGTAACAACTAAGTTAAAGGCTGTGTTGCATTATGCATCTATAGGCATTTGTTACAACTAAGTTACTGGCTGTGTTTCATTATGCATCTATAGGCATTTGTAACAACTAAGTTAAAGGCTGTGTTTCATTATGCATCTATAGCCATTTGTAACAACTAAGTTCAACCTGGCTGTGTTTCATTATGCATCTATAGCCATTTGTAACAACTAAGTTAAAGGCTGTGTTTCATTATGCATATATAGCCATTTGTTACAACTAAGTTACTGGCTGTGTTGCATTATGCATCTATAGGCATTTGTAACAACTAAGTTCAACCTGGCTGTGTTGCATTATGCATCTATAGCCATTTGTAACAACTAAGTTCAACCTGGCTGTGTTGCATTATGCATCTATAGCCATTTGTAACAACTAAGTTCAACCTGGCTGTGTTGCATTATGCAACTTTAGCCATTTGTAACAACTAAGTTAAAGGCTGTGTTTCATTATGCATCTATAGGCATTTGTAACAACTAAGTTAAAGGCTGTGTTTCATTATGCATCTATAGCCATTTGTAACAACTAAGTTAAAGGCTGTGTTTCATTATGCATCTATAGCCATTTGTAACAACTAAGTTCAACCTGGCTGTGTTGCATTATGCATCTATAGGCATTTGTAACAACTAAGTTCAACCTGGCTGTGTTGCATTATGCATCTATAGGCATTTGTAACAACTAAGTTTAACCTGGCTGTGTTGCATTATGCATCTATAGCCATTTGTAACAACTAAGTTCAATCTGGCTGTGTTGCATTATGCAACTTTAGCCATTTGTAACAACTAAGTTAAAGGCTGTGTTTCATTATGCATATATAGCCATTTGTAGCAACTAAGTTCAACCTGGCTGTGTTTCATTATGCATCTAGAGCCATTTGTAGCAACTAAGTTAAAGGCTGTGTTTCATTATGCATCTATAGCCATTTGTAACAACTACGTTAAAGGCTGTGTTTCGTTGTGCATCTATAGGCATTTGTAACAACTAAGTTCAACCTGGCTGTGTTGCATTATGCATCTATAGGCATTTGTAACAACTAAGTTCAACCTGGCTGTGTTGCATTATGCATCTATAGCCATTTGTAACAACTAAGTTCAACCTGGCTGTGTTGCATTATGCAACTATAGCCATTTGTAACAACTAAGTTAAAGGCTGTGTTTCATTATGCATCTAGAGCCATTTGTAACAACTAAGTTACTGGCTGTGTTTCATTATGCATCTATAGCCATTTGTAACAACTAAGTTAAAGGCTGTGTTTCATTATGCATCTATAGCCATTTGTAACAACTAAGTTCAACCTGGCTGTGTTGCATTATGCATCTATAGCCATTTGTAACAACTAAGTTCAACCTGGCTGTGTTGCATTATGCATCTATAGGCATTTGTAACAACTAAGTTAAAGGCTGTGTTTCATTATGCATCTATAGCCATTTGTAACAACTAAGTTAAAGGTTGTGTTTCATAATGCATCTATAGCCATTTGTAACAACTAAGTTACTGGCTGTGTTTCATTATGCATCTATAGCCATTTGTAACAACTAAGTTAAAGGCTGTGTTTCATTATGCATCTATAGCCATTTGTAACAACTAAGTTCAAGGCTGTGTTTCATTAAGCGTCTAGAGCCATTTCTAACAACTAAGTTCAAGGCTGTGTTTCATTATGCATCTAGAGCCATTTGTAACAACTAAGTTCAAGGCTGTGTTTCATTATGCATCTTTAGCCATTTGTAACAACTAAGTTCAAGGCTGTATTTCATTATGCATCTTTAGCCATTTGTAACAACCAAGTTCAAGGCTGTATTTCATTATGCATCTTTAACCATTTGTAACAACTAAGTTAAAGGCTGTGTTTCATTATGCATCTATAGCCATTTGTAACAACTAAGTTAAAGGCTGTGTTTCATTATGCATCTATAGGCATTTGTTACAACTAAGTTACTGGCTGTGTTTCATTATGCATCTAGAGCCATTTGTAACAACTAAGTTAAAGGCTGTGTTTCATTATGCATCTATAGGCATTTGTTACAACTAAGTTACTGGCTGTGTGTCATTATGCATCTTTAACCATTTGTAACAACTAAGTTAAAGGCTGTGTTTCATTATGCATATTTAGCCATTTGTAACAACTAAGTTAAAGGCTGTGTTTCATTATGCGTCTATAGGCATTTGTTACAACTAAGTTCCTGGCTGTGTGTCATTATGCATCTATAGCCATTTGTAACAACTAAGTTAAAGGCTGTGTTTCATTATGCATATATAGCCATTTGTAGCAACTAAGTTCAACCTGGCTGTGTTTCATTATGCATCTAGAGCCATTTGTAGCAACTAAGTTAAAGGCTGTGTTTCGTTGTGCATCTATAGGCATTTGTAACAACTAAGTTACTGGCTGTGTTTCATAATACATCTATAGGCATTTGTAACAACTAAGTTCAACCTGGCTGTGTTGCATTATGCATCTATAGCCATTTGTAACAACTAAGTTCAACCTGGTTGTGTTGCATTATGCATCTATAGCCATTTGTAACAACTAAGTTCAACCTGGCTGTGTTGCATTATGCAACTTTAGCCATTTGTAACAACTAAGTTAAAGGCTGTGTTTCATTATGCATCTAGAGCCATTTGTAACAACTAAGTTAAAGGCTGTGTTTCATTATGCATCTATAGCCATTTGTAACAACTAAGTTAAAGGCTGTGTTTCGTTGTGCATCTATAGCCATTTGTAACAACTAAGTTCAACCTGGCTGTGTTGCATTATGCATCTATAGCCATTTGTAACAACTAAGTTCAACCTGGCTGTGTTGCATTATGCATCTATAGCCATTTGTAACAACTAAGTTCAACCTGGCTGTGTTGCATTATGCATCTATAGCCATTTGTAACAACTAAGTTCAACCTGGCTGTGTTGCATTATGCATCTATAGCCATTTGTAACAACTAAGTTAAAGGCTGTGTTTCATTATGCATATATAGCCATTTGTAGCAACTAAGTTCAACCTGGCTGTGTTTCATTATGCATCTAGAGCCATTTGTTACAACTAAGTTAAAGGCTGTGTTTCATTATGCATCTATAGCCATTTGTAACAACTAAGTTACTGGCTGTGTTTCGTTGTGCATCTATAGGCATTTGTAACAACTAAGTTCAACCTGGCTGTGTTGCATTATGCATCTATAGCCATTTGTAACAACTAAGTTCAACCTGGTTGTGTTGCATTATGCATCTATAGCCATTTGTAACAACTAAGTTCAACCTGGCTGTGTTGCATTATGCAACTTTAGCCATTTGTAACAACTAAGTTAAAGGCTGTGTTTCATTATGCATCTATAGGCATTTGTAACAACTAAGTTAAAGGTTGTGTTTAATTGTGCATCTATAGGCATTTGTAACAACTAAGTTAAAGGCTGTGGTTCATTATGCATATATAGCCATTTGTAACAACTAAGTTAAAGGCTGTGTTGCATTATGCATCTATAGCCATTTGTAACAACTAAGTTCAACCTGGCTGTGTTGCATTATGCATCTATAGCCATTTGTAACAACTAAGTTCAACCTGGCTGTGTTGCATTATGCATCTATAGCCATTTGTAACAACTAAGTTCAACCTGGCTGTGTTGCATTATGCATCTATAGGCATTTGTAATTAACAACTGAGTTAAAGGCTGTGTATCTTTACATGATTAGGGGAAAAATAAATATGTGTATATAACTAATATAGAGTCTCAGATAATGTTCGATAAAATCTTGAGGTTCACACAATTACTTTATTAAACAGAAATATATGGGAAATTAATAATTGATAATTGGAGGCTCTCTCATTGGGCACTGTAGATAGTACTGGTTTATTCTCGTACTGGTTTATTCTCGTACTGGTTTATTCTCTTTTTTTAGGAGAAAAATACAGAGAAATACTGATCATTTTCAAATAAAAATTCACATAATGAAAATTGAACAGCTCTTGTTTCTGAAATGTGATGTGATGCAAGCATTTTTGAGTGAAAAATTATCAATTTTGTTAAGTGAAAAATTGACATTTGAATCTAAGTATCAGTACCATTTAACTTTGCTTCAAATACTATAACTTACCCTAGATTTAAAATGATATATTCAACATGATCAAAATGACCTCTCCAATTACAGGCGATAATCAATTTTGGTTTTTGTCCATTTTTCAATCCCTTTAGTTTTGTTATGTTGGTATTTTTTGTTTCTTATCTTTAAGTTTACTTACTATGTACAATTGATTATTTTATAGACTTCTTAGAAATTGTGCTATTTTTATGTTAAAAGTTTTAAATAGTAGAGGTACAGTCAAACCCCATTGGCTCGAACTCACATGGTTTGAATTTCTTGTTGGCTCAAAGTGGATGTTAAGGACCGATTTCTATTTACTGAAGGTAAGCATTTCAGCTTAGGTCAAATTTTCCGAGGCACAAGTTATTTTTGCCGGTCCTTGGGAGTTTGAACCAACAGGGTTTGGCTGTAGTTTGTCTTTATGAACTAACGCTGCAAGTCATTGCCTGTTGTCAGCCTTTTAGTGAGCGGATTCGGATCTCTGGTGTTCAACACAGTTAATGAAACCAAAGAACAGAGTGAGGTAACAGAATGTTGGTCTGACCGTTCTCAGTTGTTAGCTTGACCATGAAAGAATAAGGAGAGCTATATTACTACATGACCCTAGTGTTGGCATCACATCTTGGTTACGGTTTGTAATTGTAAGCACCTTCAAGTCATTATCGCAGCAAAAAAATCATGTTTTGCATTGAAACAATTAGATATGTGTTTTCCTGACCTACTTAATTATTAATGTAAGATAACTCTTCCTTGAACATAATGCAAATTAAGGGTGTTTATTATTGACTGAAATTCTGGTTAAGGTTTTGCATGTAAGACACTATATATCAGCAACTACTTGAAGTATCGCATAGAGACTAATTTATACTATGGTACTCAACCACCTGACTTTCTTAAATAAACAAGTAAGATAACAGTCTTATTACATATAATGCAAATAATTGCCATTTTCTATATGACTTAGACATTCTGGACAAAGTTTTGCATGTAATCAAATGCATTGAAACTTTATAAAATCAAGTATAATAACTCTATCTTGCATATAATGCAAATTTTCCCCCTTTATTTTCTTGCTGGTTAAGGTTTTGTATGTAATCTAATTTTACAGTGATCCATGCATGTTTCTGACCCAAACGGTGCAATCCTTATACTGAATAGTGGCGAAATAGTGGAGCACGCTGCCTCTGTGACAGCTCTTGTTATATTACAGTTTCTGTTACTAGTGTTATTTCGAGGGTAACAATTTATGATCATTTTTCGTGTGAATGGTGTTTACTTCTTGTTGCTGCGTCATGGTTTCAAATATTCAGAAATTAAGGCAATTTTATCTGGTACCAACTTTAAAATCCAGCTTTATATCAATTGACCAATGTTTGCCAAATCAATTGATAAATTAATGGCATTGAACTTATATCAAACCATGTGAAATTTTGCCAAACCAAAAAGGATTATTAAAAGGACCTCGTGAAAAAATATCAAATTACCCAATTGTGTGCCAAATCAGATGATTGATTTAAGGCATTGAACATATAAAACCATTTGAAATTTGGCAACATCATTTTTTTATATTAAAAGGATGTCATGAAATTATAGCAGTGTGTGGTTGCCATATTCAGGAAAACAAGGGGTCTACAAAGACTCTCTTGTCCTTGGTAACGGATGTGATGGATGTGATGCAGACTGACCAGGAAGTGGATGGCCCACCCATCACCATTGTCACCCCCTCTATCTACCTCTCTATGAACAAGGTATGTCTTCAATAAGCATTTACATTCTCTGAGTCCATGGTATTGATGAAACTTGTCATTCATGATGTATAACTCGTAATAGATTATGAGGTCATTTTTATGCCCCCGAAGGTGGGCATATTAAAATCGCACCGTCCGTCTGTCCTTCCGTGTGTCCAGCTTAATAACTCGTGTCCGGTCCTTGTATGGACAGATTTTAAATAACTTGCCACATGTGTTCCACATACCAAGACGACGTGTCGCGTGCAAGACCCGTGTCCCTACCTCTAAGGTCAAGGTCACACTTAGTGTTTATTCACAATGGAGTGCTGCATATAAGGACATAGAGTATAGGTTGTCGTGTCCGGGCTGTAACTTTCCCTTGTATGGACAGATTTTAAATAACTTGCCACATGTGTTCCACATACCAAGACGACGTGTCGCGAGCAAGACCCGTGTCCCTACCTCTAAGGTCAAGGTCACACTTAGTGTTTATTCACAATGGAGTGCTGCATATAGGACATAGAGTATAGGTTGACTTGTCTGGGCTGTAACTTTCCCTTGTAAGGACAGATTTTAAAATAACTTGCCACATGTTTTCCACATACCAAGACAACGTGTCACATGCATGACCCGTGTCCCTACCTCTAGGGTCAAGGTCACACTTAGGTGTTTATTCACAATGGAATGCTGCATATATAAGGACATAGAGTATAAGTTGTCGTGTCCGGGCTGTAACTTTCTCTTGTATGGACAGATTTAAAAATGGACTTGTCAGACATACCAAGATTACGTGTAGCGTGCAAGACCCATGTCCCTACCTCTAAGTTCAAGGTCACACTAAGTGTTTATTCACAATGGAATGCTGCTTATAAGGACATAACAGTGTAGGTTGTCAAGTATGGGTGGTATTTTTTATGTTTAGAGGCAATTTAAAATAACTTGCCATATGTATTTGACATGTAAAGGCAAGATCAACTTTTCATGTACTGACCTTGTTCATAGGTCAATGTCACATTCGGGGGCATTCGTAACATACTGTGACAGCTCTTGTTTATTTCAATATTGCACTCTGATTGGATAATCGCAACATGTTGTAGGTAACATTTCTTAATAAACATTTACTCAATTGCAGGAGATACTGCTTTTTTTTCAATCATAACAAAAAATTATTTAAAATGTAAGTAGAAGTATTGGTCGCATTTCTACTTGTGTTTATGCAGTATGAACACAGTAGGGCATTAAAGAGCAAATAAGCAAGAAGGGCTACCACACTTCATGGAATTTGCTTGCATATATATCCTACTGCGATCATACATCATTAACGCCAAAAGAAATTGTGATCAACCTTTAATTGAAATCACCATTGTATAATTAAACTTCTAGTGAAACTTTTTGAGCCATGTACATTGTGGTTTTTTTTTGTGTTTTTTTTTTAAATCTCCTCTGATAAAGTCAGGCTTTTATGAGTTTCGTCATTCTTTATTGGAGTGGAGGAATTAGGGCAAGTGACTGAAAACCTGTTTTCTTGCTCCACATCAACACCCCACTGTAAACAGTTATTTTTTGTTGTCCAGTTAGTGCAATGGTTAGCGCACTCGCTTCTCACGAAGGTGATTGGGTGTGATTCCCAGCCTGTGCACTCGAAACACATATTCACATGCATTTAAAGGGCTTATATTGAGGGGCTTGATTGTTTACTGGCATTTATAATGTCCAATATGTTACAGATGAAGCCCGGCAATTTGACAAGAATCTCCATGGAGCCTGTGAAGACCAATGGGTCAAAGATCAGTCTAACCATTCCTGATGACCTTGACCTCACAGGCAACAATGACTCAATCTCCATGCAGGTTAGTCTCCATAGATAATAGAACTATCAAACTGAGAGTGGTATAGCAGTACATATGTCTACCTTCTACCAACTGTTTTTGGGTTAAATGGGCCACATCAGGGCATGTACCTTTGGCATTTCTCAAACAACAGCAAGATCAGTTACTGCTAAAAAAAATGGACTTGGGAGTAATTGACATGTTAGCCCATGAGTACAGCTACTTGTATTTGAACTAACAAAAGAAACTATTTGACAGTAAAATTACCATATTGTACAGATATTTGACTTGTATATTAATGCATATCTGCTCCCTTATCGATTAACAGATATCACAGTATTATGTGTCACCGTGTGACTTTTTCTTTCAAATATATTGTTCCTTTTTTAAGTTACATCTTATTTTTCTATAATATTTACTTTCATAATTTCCTACAAAGACTTTAGTCAGTCATTCTAATTGCAATTGAGTGTTTTGACATTTCTGATAAGATTTTGACTGCTTCCACTTCTTTAATTATTATCAGTTAATTATCTCAGATCATTATCATAAACCTTACTCTTTGGGACTTTGACACTTCTCAATTATCTCAGAATTAATCTAATTGTAAATTTTATATTTGACAATAATTATTTTTGAGTGACACTTCCTAAAATCTTCGATCATTATATTTTTATCACTTAATTCTGATTGGTAACTTCTACTCTTTAAGTTAGTATATAACTTTATAAGTATGTACATTTTTCATTTAGGGAGACAAAAAAAGAAGGATATACATTAGGGATACATATAGACTAGGAACTTTGTACTTATTCTTTTACTAAGGAAATAGCTTTGAACTACTTTTTTGTGACTATATAATTAATTCACTTACTTCCATAACTTAATATATCACATTGGCTATTGAATGTTTCTTGTTAAACAAGTCTTTGGATTTATCTTTGTTAACTATTCAACTTAAATCTGGAATAAATAAAGAACCAACTTAACATCTTAATTGGACTTGAGTTGTTAATCGAAGTGAACCATTAAACATGATCTGAACTTTAAAGGTGACTTGCAGTTGTGCCAGCTAATTCCCTAAATTAATGGCCAACTGCACGTGCCCCTTAGACAGTGTGGCTCGGGCTCGGTGACCACCCTACTATACCGGAGTGTATATACTGGCCTGTTCCCAACGCTACACGACTTAACCTGGGTGCACGGTACCATATGTACTGTTTGTGGGCTGATGTCATCTATAATATCAGCTATAATCAGATATCACATGTTTATCAGGTATTATCAGATAGCACATGTTTATCAGGTGTCATCAGATATCACATGTATATTAGGTATTATCAGATATTGCATGTATATCAGGTATGATTAAATATCACATGTATATCAGGTATGATCAGATATCACATGTATATTAGGTATAATCAGATATCACATGTATATCAGGTATTATTAGATATCACATGTATGTCAGTTATTATCAGATATCACATGTATATCAGGTATAATCAGATATCACATGTATATCAGGTAGTATCAGATATCACATGTATATCAGGTATTATCAGATATCACATGTATGTCAGTTATTATCAGATATCACATGTATATCAGGTATAATCAGATATCACATGTATATCAGGTATGATCAGATATCACATGTATATCAGGTAGTATCAGATATCACATGTATTTCAGGTACTATCAGATATCACATGTATGTCAGGTACTATCAGATATCACATGTATGTCAGGTACTATCAGATATCACATGTATATCAGTAATTATTAGATATCACATGTATGTCAGTTATTATCAGATATCACATGTATATCAGGTATGATCATATATCAAATGTATATCAGGTAGTATCAGATATCACATGTATATCAGGTATTATCAGATATCACATGTATGTCAGTTATTTCACATGTATATCAGGTATTATCAGATATCACATGTATGTCAGTTATTATCAGATATCACATGTATGTCAGTTATTATCAGATATCACATGTATATCAGGTATGATCAGATATCACATGTATGTCAGGTACTATCAGATATCACATGTATATCAGGTATTATTAGATATCACATGTACGTCAGTTATTATCAGATATCACATGTATATCAGGTATAATCAGATATCACATGTATATCAGTTATTATCAGATATCACATGTATGTCAGTTATTATCAGATATCACATGTATATCAGTTATTATCAGATATCACATGTATATCAGTTATTATCAGATATCACATGTATATTAGGTATAATCAGATATCACATGTATATCAGGTATTATCAGATATCACATGTATGTCAGTTATTATCAGATATCACATGTATATCAGGTATAATGCGATATCACATGTATATCAGGTAGTATCAGATATCACATGTTTGTCAGGTACTATCAGATATCACATGTATATCAGGTGTTGTAAGATATCACATGTATATCAGGTGTTATTAGTTATCACAATGTATATTGGTTATTATCAGATAGCATATGCATACTTAGTTTGATCAGATATTACATGTAAAAACGATAATACTCATGTATCACATGATTACTGCGTGATATCAGAAATAACATGTGTATGCTGGGCGTTATCAGATATTACATGTAAACTTGGTGCCATCATTTATTGGTGACACATGTATTCTGACTGTTATCAGATGCCATATGTATACTGGCTGTTATCAGATATCACATGCATTTAGAGTAGTATCACTTACTGGCTGTTATCAGATAATATGTGTATACTACCTGTTTTCAGATAGTACATGGATACTTGCTGCTTTCAAATATCACATGTATACTAGGTTTTTAGCTCACCTGAGCACAAAAATCTCAAGGTGAGCTTTTGTGATCAGTCTATGTCCGGCGTCTGTTGCCCATCGTCCGTCGTCAACAATTATTGGTTATAATCATCTTCTTCTCCTAAACCACTTGGACAATTTTGATGAAACTTCTTAGGAATGATCCTTGGTTGGTGGTTAATTGTTCAAAGAAATTAATTCCATGCAGAACTCTGGTTGTCATGGCAACCCAAAGGAAAATGTCAACAATTGGTTATAATCATCTTCTTCTCCTAAATCACTTGGACAATTTTGATGAAACTTCATAGGAATGATCCTTGGTTGGTACTTTTTCAAAATTGTTCAAAGAAAGAAATTAATTCCATGCAGAACTCTGTATGCCATGGCAACCTAAAGGAAAATGTCAACAATTGGTTATAATCATCTTCTTCTAAACCGCTTGGACAATTTTGATGAAACTTCATAGGAATGATCTTTGGTTGGTGCTCTTTCAAAATTGTTCAAAGAAATTTATTCCAAGCAGAACTCTGCTCCTAAACCACTTGGACAATTTTGATGAAACTTCATAGGAATGATCCTTGGTTGGTGCTATTTCAAAATTGTTCAAAGAAATTAATTCCATGCAGAACCCTGGTTGCCATGGCAACCTAAAGGAGAATGTCAACAATTGGTTATAATCATCTTCTTCTAAACCGCTTGGACAATTTTGATGAAACTTCATAGGAATGATCCTTGGTTGGTGCTTTTTCAAAATTGATCAAAGAAATTAATTCCATGCTGAACTCTGGGTGCCATGGCAACCTGAAGGAAAAATTACAAAACTTTTTTGGCCAATACTATGAAGCCTAGTGCTTAAATATTTGGTGTGTAACATTGTCGATTGCTTATATACCATGTTTATTCAATTTATGCCCCTGGAGAAAAATTGGCCTCAGCCCGTTGGCTACAAGTTCATTATAAATACACTTTGTTAAAATCTGATAGTTATGTCAAGTTTTTTCTTGAAGCAAGGGCAGCAAGTCTTACTATAACTTTTTTCTTGAAGCAAGGGCAGCAAGTCTTGCTATATGGTCTCCCTTTTTGTTGGAGATTCCACTACTTTCTATTTTTAGTAACAAGGGAATATATTTTTAATTTCATTAAGTCTCCAACATAGTCACTTCTGAAGTAATTATTGTTTTTTTTAGGTTCATAGATTCAAATAATTATTAAACACTTCATTTTTTAGAAGAAATTTCATTTTTACTTAATGATAAATTTAATAATCAGACTTTTCCATTGAACTTCATGTAGATTATTGTTCATGCAGATGCTATAATCTTATCTTCTGTGTGGATAGTGTTATTCACTTATAAGTTATATAAAGAAAAGTTTTCTTATTAACATAAGAAGGAATGTGATGTTGTCCTAGATGGGTCAAGGTGATAATATTAGTTAAAGGTGTTGAATGTGATCTGATATTTGATTTTTAGAGCTTAAGGCCGTTTATTGATTTTATTGGGTTGTGCACTGTTTGTTGTTTGTGTATCTATACTAAAAGTTGTTTCAGTGTGCAAGCAATTTGACATAGTTTTGTCAGTGTGCAGGCAATTGAACAAAGTCCTGTCAGTGTGCAGGCAACTGAAAAAAGTCCTGTCAGTGTGCAGGCATCTGTACCAAGTGCTGATAGTGTGCAGTCAATTATCAAGTCCTGTCAGTGTGGTGCGCAGGCAACTGAACAAAGTCCTGTCAAGTTGCAGATGAGAATCAAATTCTGTCAGTGTGCAGTCAATCATCAAGTCCTGTCAGTGTGCAGGCAACTGAACAAAATCCTGTCAGTGTGCAGTCAATCGACAAGTCCTGTCAGTGTGCAGGAAACTGTGACAAGTCCTGTTAGTGTGCAGGCAACTGTGACAAGTCCTGCCAGTGATTATCCAGGCAACATGTTTGACCAGTATGTTTTTATGCCCCAGAAGGTGGGCATATTAAAATCGCACCTTCCGTCTGTCCATCAGTCCTTCTGTCTGTCCGTCCGTCCGTCCGTCTGTCGTGTGTCTGGCTCAATAACTCGTGTCTGTGCTGTAACTTTCTCTTGTATGGACAGATATTAATATAACTTGCCACATGTGTTCGACATACCAAGACGACGTGTTGTGTGCAAGACCCCTGTCCTTACCTCTAAGGTTAATGTCACACTTAGTGTTTATTCACAATGGAATGCTACATATAAGTACATAGAGTATAAGTTATCATGTCCGGGCTGTAACTTTCTCTTGTTTGGACAGATTTTAAATTGACTTGCCATGTGTGTTTGACCTATTAAGATGACGTGTTGCGTGCAAGACCTGTGTCCCTCCCTCTAAGGTCAAGGTCACACTTAGGTGTTTGTTCACAATGGAATACCGCATATAAGAACATAGAGTATAGGTTGTCGTGTCCGGGCTCTAACTTTTTATACGCCCATCTTACGATGGCCGTATTATGGGAACACCCATGGTGGGCGGGCGGCGGGCGGGCGGGCGGCTCCACTATGTTGTCCGCTCTCTAACTTGAACATTTCTCATCCAATTTCCACCAAACTTCATGAAAGTGTTTGTTGGTAAAATATCTAGGTCAAGTTCGATAACCAGCCAAATCGCTTTAGGCACTCCAGAGTTATGGCCCCCTGAATTTGTCAAAATTGGCCATTTTAGCTTTGTCCGCTCTCTAACTTGATCATTTCTCATCCAATTTCCACCAAACGTCATGAAAGTGTTTGTTGGTGAAATATCTCGGTCAAGTTCAATAACCAGCCAAATCGCTTTAGGCACTCCAGAGTTATGGCCCCCTGAATTTGTCAAAATTGTCCATTTTAGCTTTGTCCGCTCTCTAACTTGAACATTTCTCATCCAGTTTCCACCAAACTTCATGAAAGTGTTTGTTGGTGAAATATCTAGGTCAAGTTTCATAACCAGCCAAATCGCTTTAGGCACTTCAGAGTTATGGCCCCCTGAATTTGTCAAAATTGGCCATTTTAGCTTTGTCCGCTCTCTAACTTGATCATTTCTCATCCAATTTCCACCAAACGTCATGAAAGTGTTTGTTGGTGAAATATCACGGTCAAGTTCAATAACCAGCCAAATCGCTTTAGGCACTCCAGAGTTATGGCCCCCTGAATTTGTCAAAATTGTCCATTTTAGCTTTGTCCGCTCTCTAACTTGAACATTTCTCATCCAATTTCCACCAAACTTCATGAAAGTGTTTGTTGGTGAAATATCTAGGTCAAGTTCGATAACCAGCCTAATCGCTTTAGGCACTCCAGAGTTATGGCCCCCTGAATTTATCAAAATTGGCCATTTTAGCTTTGTCTACTCTCAAACTTGAACAGTTTTTATCCGAATTTCACCAAACTTGCTACTATAAATGTTTGTTGGTATATATTCTTGGCAAAGTTCCATAACCAGCCAGGCTCTTCAGGATTATGGCCCTTGAATTGGTCAAAATTTGCCATTTTTGCTTTGTCCACTGTCTAATTTGAACAGTTATCATCTGATCTTCACCAAACTTGCTGAAAATATTTGTTGGTAAAATAAATCGGTCAAGTATGATAATCAGCCAAATGCCCCGAAGCACTTCAGGATTACTGCCCTTGCCATTTAAGCTTTGTCTACTCTCTAACTTGAACAATTCTCATCTGACCTTCACCAAACTTGCTGAAAATGTTTGTAGCTATAAAATCTTAACCAAGAATGTTTGCCGGTATAAATGCTTTGCCAAGTACACACTGATTGTCTCTTGTATTATTCAGACCATAAGGCAGTGTGGATTGGTTTGTAAAATAAAAGCTGTTTAACTCTTTCAACACCATAAAAGCCAGAGTGTAACATATGACATTTCATGTTGTATGACCTATATAAAAGGAACAGTGTAAATAATGTTGTATAAAATAAAACAAGACTTTAGGTTTGATGCAGTGGTATGAAGAATATTTCCTGAGACCACAGTGTGACTGAATATTTGCTGAAGTATACACCATAGTTTGACAGAACAATTGCTATAGATAACTGAAGAATGTGCCATAGTTCCCTGAAATACAGAAGTACTTGGTAAATACAATTTTGCATGAAACCCTCAGTAAATATCAAGGGCTTGGTCCCCAAAGGTTCTAAGTGCCTATGAAAATTATAGACATTTTAGCACCTTTTGACTCGAAACCCTCGAATTAAAATATTTTTTTTACTGTTAATGCCATATTGTGCCAAATCATTTGCTTCTTGAAAAGCTTGCTTCTCAAAGGGCCAATGTGACAGTAAGTTGTCTTAGAATCCAAGAAATTATTGATGGGCGTATTTTGTGAGTGTCACTCTTGTTGTTGTATTGACAAATTTAAAATAACTTGCCACATGTGTTCGACATACCTAGACGACGCGTAACGTGCAAGACCAGTGTCCCTACTTTTAAGGTCAAGGTCACAATTAGTGTTTATTTACAATGGAATGCTGCATATAAGGATAGAGTATAGGTTGTCGTGTCCGGCCTGTGACTTTCTCTTGTATGGACAGATTTTAAAATGACTTGCCACATGTTTTCGACATACCAAGACGACGTATCGTCTGCAAGACCCATGTACCTACCTCTAAGCTGAAAGATACACTAAGTGTTGATTCACAATGGAATGCTGAATATGAGGACATAAGTGTTGGCTGTCAAGTATGGTTGGTATTTTTTCTATGCTCAGAGGCAATTCAAAATAACTTGCCATATGTATTTGACACATAAAGGCAAGATCAACTTTTTATGTACAAGATCAACTTTTTATGTACTTGTTCATAGGTCAATGTCACATTTGGGGGCATTTGTCACATACTGTGACAACTCTTGTTCAATATTCTTTGAGAATCAAGCTATATTGATAACAAAGGTTAAACTCTTTTACTCAAGTGAGCGATTTAGGGCCATCATGGCCCTCTTGTTTAAGAAAGCACATTAAGTACTGGGTGAAATCAGGCAGCACATGTTTTCTTGGTGTTATATTGGGTGTTACCAGTTAACACATTCAAATTGGCTGTTTTCAAATATCACATGTGTACTTAGTGATATCAGATATCATGTATCCTCGGTGTGGTGGGCTGTTTCAGTACATGTACACAAAGAAAAACCCATACAGTTGGAAAGAGAGTGTCGCCATGGTAACATCAGGTGTCCAGTCTCTCACTCTTAAGGACTCTCACAACAAGCCAGTCCACATGAACAACCTCAAGTCACCATTGAAACTTTCATTTGACTTTGATGGTAAGCTAGAACTTTCTATTAAAATAAAGCACTTTTCTTTAGTTATCTTTTTTTAAGTGAAATATAGACACTAATATTATCAGATTTCATATGTATATTGTCATATTTACCAAACCCATAGTCTTTTTTGTCTTTTTTTTTATTCATATGTAATCAACACAGCAATATCAGTACAACACATGATACATCATAAACAGAAGGAAAAAACAACACAGTCTTGGCAGAGGTTCTTTCTTGCACAAAGGTGATGAAATGTATTAATTATGTGGAAAATGTCCCTAACCATTTAAACAGACTCTAAATTACGAGTATTAACCCTTTAGCGCATGTATACGAGATAGGCCGACATAGCTCATTAGCAGATGTAAACGCATCTGGCCGACCCTATACACTTCTGGATGTATACGCATCTCCCGCATATTTCAATAGGGTCATTTCAATACTTCAATTTTGCATCTTTCTTTTTGTAAACAATATCCCGGATGTTTATAAAGCTGAAGCTTAACCTTTTGTGTATAGATTTTCCCTCGAAAATGTTGTCTGCTAAAACTTGAAGGTTATTATTTATACTGCCAATCACAGGTGTGAGATCCCACCGTGACGTAATAAAACCTCGTGGAATGGCAGTACTGTACAGTATGAAATTTCCCCCAAAACATTGATGCGTAAATCATTGAATATATTATGTCAGTTTAATTTACCATTAAAATCAATAAAGATTATAATTATTTGTAGAAAATAGTTTGTGTTACAAACATTATAGAGACAATAAGTAGCTGAGAAAATGATGAGTAAATTCTCTGCTGAGCTAATCGATGGCCAGCATGGTTTCGGTCGTAAAATAGGTCAAGTAAACAACATTTATGAAAGCGTTTGATGATTTAGCTCTTTTTATTCATTACTTGGAAAACATTTATCGGCTTTCTTTTTGTAAAGAATTTTATGAGGGGGTAATAAAGTTAAACAGACACTCTGGACTGCATCTCTCAGCTGGATGACACCGGATATTCCTGCCACATTTCTGTGTATTATACACAAGAACATCAATTGTCGGCTTTTTAATCCAGATGGGTCTTTTTTATGATAGGGGTAATAAAATTTAGATCGATCCCAGCATTTTATTACCCTTTGATTTAATGCAATAATGACATTTCAAAGAAATGTTACAATTCCATCTTGGAAATGCATTCACAGATGAAATAAAATAATTTAATATTTCATCATTGACACCATTTATTAGATAATTTAATTATCTATAAAAAATGTCTTAACATAAAAAAGATTTGGAAACAATTATTTGGAGTAATATTGATTTTAAGGTCATACTGCTGTATTCATTTGCTCATTTTCAAATATCCTGAAAAGTACCTATACAGATAAGGACTGCTTATCAGTAAGATGGCTATTGACTGGGAGGTGTAATCTGGCCACTTGTCTATGTGCTAAAGGGTTAATGATTGTAACCTTTTAAATGGAATGTCCGCTTGTTCTTGTCTGATTTAAAATGATATTCATACTTTCATTTTTACACCTCAACTTCCATTCCTTAAATGAACTGCCTTTCCGCAATTCCGGTTATCATTTGATGAATGCAACACCTTCGGATATGTTCGGATCGCAATTCATCGCAAAACAATATACAGGGAAATTGTTGATCCTGTTATTGTTTGTATTGTGTCAGCAGGTCCCGTAAAATATAAATGAGCATTTTAGAAAGTATTCATTTTATGATATGTTAAATGTATTGTTTTCAATAAGTGTTTCAATTTTACGTTTCAAAGTGATTTCAAGTGGTTGATCTTTTCCCGGGTTATTGTGACATCATTAATTTTGATAAAATGTTTCCGGTTACAGTCCGGTTGTTTTATTTACAGAATGGGTAAGAAACGATTACTGAAAGGTTTTCGTAAATGAAATTAAGTATTTTGTAACAATTCTTGAATAAAATAATGAACTATTGGTGTCAATATTAAAAATGAATTGCGCAATTTATTCCTTAAAACATGACAGAAAAGGTTTTTCTCTCATTCTATTTAATCACAAGGTTGCGTATACTTATTGTTAATCCCATCAATTAAACAAAAATTGTTTTTCCATCATGAAGTCTGCATTTTCTTGGGTGATTGTTCAGAACTTTAAAAAAAAAATAACAATGTGATTAATGATATGGTTGTTCACTTTTAATAATATTGTGAATTTGTTCATGATGTGTTAAAATATTTGAACAAATCATGGTCGTCTCAACTAGGATCACTTCATTTCACAAATGGATCCATTTAACTTTTAGAGCATTAATGATTTGAAAGTTAACACAGATGTCATTTGATCATGTGGTTAACTTAAACAAAGTTCTGAATAACTGGGCTATTGATGACTTTAAACCTCCTCTTCCCAGATGTGGCGACTAGTGCCAAGATTCCTCTCAAGCTGATCATCCAGAAACAGGGTAAGACATTTGATCAGGTTGTGAGACATGCAAGGCCGGGTACCACCACCTTCAACATCACCCTGACCCGAGGAAACACCCAGACATTCGTGCTCGACCTGCCACAAAACTTGTCTTCCATTAAACTTGGCATAAGTGAGGAGGGTGAAGTTAATATTAAAGAACTGGTTGCCACTGGATTTAGGTAAGTGTTTACAGAAAATCTGTATTTAACACATGATGTTTTACTCGACTTAATATAAAACAGTTGTATGCGTTGCACTTCGGAGATAATACTGCAGCATTGATGAGCAGAGAGAAACATGGAAAATGTAGGGAAAATAAATTTTATTGAAAAGAACAACTTCATTTTTACCAGTTGTGGTTTTATACTGTTGTGTTTTTTGAAAAAGTCTGTATTTTTAGCTTTTATGTGCATTGACCCGTAAAGCTGCACTCTCACAGATTTACCGTTTTTACAGCTTTTTTATTTTTTGTCTTGCAATGTTTGCGTAAATATCTGCAAACCAGTGATAAAAGACTGCTGACAAAAAAATCAGATCGTAAATTTTCATATTTAATGTTTTATGGTACTAACGGTTTAAGAAAAATGCATAAAACATCAATTTTTGAACTTACATATAAAAATCTGCGATCTGATTTTTTGTCAGCAGTCTTTATAAAATAACTGGTTTCTATTGATTTTTGCAAAAATTGGCTCGTTCCAAGACAAAAAATAAAAAAGTTGTCAAAACGTTCAATCCGTGAGGTGCAGCTTTAATATTAAGCAGAGGTAGCAATATAGTGCCATTCAGGAATATGTCGATAGGTTTGTTTAATTAAAGGTTTGAAAACAAGTTCAACGTTCAATGAATCATGTTAGTTTTTTTCTCTATTTGCCAAACCGAGGCTATAATTTTTCCCATATCAAAGGGCCACGGCACCATTTCATTAAAGATGAAAAAAAACACACTGTACTGATATTGAAAATGACACTCCTATTTGAAATCAATACATGCACATGTATAACAAGCATAAATTTTGAGTGATAAACCTTCAACTACATACTAATTAATGCATTTATGGAGAATATTAATTACTGATTACAAGATTTTAACCATGTATTGAATAACTGAAAACGCACAAATATTAAATGACTGGTGTCCAGTCCTAAAAGATTTACAGTGATCAACTATTGTCTAGAAAAAACATGTTAAACATTTTAATGTCATGTTTTCTACGCCTTTCTTTCAAATTAAACACGGTATCCTTCATAAGAACAAGTGTTATTTAACTTATAAGGGCCCCCCCAAAAAATGATTTGGTTAGGGTTTCAATCTTTTAAAGAACAGGTAGGGTAGGTAGGCTTTTTATTTGTTTTATTTTTTATTAGGCTTTATATTAGAACGTCATTGCCATCATTGGAGAATGGTGTTAAAGTAATCTTCTGTATCAGTGTGTGTATACCACGTGATAAATGACGTCATATATGCTACGTCAGAAGGCAAAAATTTGCTTAAAATGAAGACTTAAAGCAAAGATAACTTTTTATTTACAACACCATTTTAAATGAAACAAAGGACAGTCTATGCTGTTTAAAGAGCCTCGCCTTTGTTTTATTTCTGAAATTTGATGAGGTCATTAGTTTCATCAAACACTTCGACAAACCTGTTTCCAAAATAATGTTTTGACACTGCTCCGTCAGACGGCCGAATTGTGAAAAGGTTTGTCGAAGTGTTTTAAGAAACTAAACTCGCAATCAAATTTAAAGACCGAAGGTGGGGCTCCTAAGCTGCGTAGACTGTGCTATGTTTCATTTAGAATGGTGAAGTAATCTTTGTTTAAAGTCTTTATTCGAAGCAAAATATTGCCTTCCGACGTAGCATTTATGACGCAATTTATCACGTGGTATACACACACTGTGTATAAAGCTTTAAAAGGTTTTAAACTACATATTAAAACACACAATTAACAATTGACATATAAAATGATAGGGTTAGCGCCTATTTCGTAGGTAGGGTCAGGGAAACCGAACCAAATGTGTTTTTTGTTTAGACCTTGGGAGTTAGTGTTCATCTTTGATTAAAAGCTACGTAGCCACAAATCTTTATTAAATGTGTATTTAGATACCCTGGAGACATTGAGCTGATAAATGCCGTGTATGGAAGAGGTAATGGTGACGGTGGTGATGTTTTGGACAACATCACCAGGTACTGCCAGGAGTGTGATCATCGCTGCTGTAAAGACAACACTTCCTCCTGTATTGGAATATATGCCGGCTGTGGCATGTTCTGTAGCCATCTCCCAAATATCAACATGACAGCAAACTGCACCGATTTGAACGAAGATTTGACAGCAAAAGATACCCCGGGCAATGTAATTTCAGGAAAAACCATATATCTGTCAGCTCGTGAGCCAAAGCTGGAAGAAAGCAATGTAACATCTTATGTACTCTACTTTACTGTGAGCGTTGACATTACCGACACCCAAACTAGAGAAGAGTTGATGTTACGTGACCCAGGCTGTCTGGGAAACGAGACCATCAGTGAATGTTATGTATTTTTGGACCTGACTACCACCCTGCGGAGCTTTCACCTGGGATGTTACTACTGGGATGTTGAAAAGGATGACTGGACACAAGAAGGAATGCAGGTTTGTTAAGTTTATACTAAATAGTCTGCTAACAGTGTCCCCTGGCAGGGCTTTTTCTGCATTACCCATGGGTCCGACTATCGGACCCATTCCCAAATCAAAATAAATAATAATAATTTTATTTTGTCTTAGAAAGTATTTTTACCTGTACTGGTTAATTTTCAATATCCTAATAAATTAATGTGATGTAAAGTTTTTTTGATTATTGAACTCGAAAATCATTGATTTTCATCACATTCAGAGATCAGTATGAAATATTATCTGTCATGATTTATTGCAATAGATTTTACACCCAAGGATTGATATATCAGCCATTTTAGGTCTTTTAAAGGGAAACAAAATAATTTTAATCATTTCCTAATTCACAGGAGACTAGACACCTTTTTTTTTTAATTGTAAAATTTCCCAATTTCGGCATTTTCATGACGCAAAATTTCCCAAAATGTTTAGGAACTTTTTCCCAAAATGGTCAGAAAAAGCCCTGCCTGGCCAGTGTCACTAGAGGGTACTATAAATTTTCCCTCCCGCTGTCCTTACTACTCGTATAGAAATGTGTCATAAAAAAATAAAAAGGAGTACAAACTGGTTAGGTTAAAATGGCGACATGGCTAAGTTACAAGTGAACATGAATCTTATCTAGTTAACCAGTTATTATGTTACTTATTAAATGGAATTCACAAACACGCTCAGGCCTGTTTTTAGTCTTATGATATTTATCTTACCAAAAAAGTATCGCGAATATTAACTAGATAGATAATTATCGCGAAAATTAAGTGGTTAACCCAAAACAATTTGTTTTGTGAACTCATTAAACAAAATTAATCTAAGAGTGAAGACTGTGATTTTTAGGGATATATAAACAAAAGCAAACAATTGTTTGTTTGGGCACTGAGAAAAATATGTTGGATTAATAACTAATAAAACTATGGATATATACAACAGTAGTTTTTTCAGATTATTTTTGTGAGGCATTAAAACCTATAAGGGACTTCACTATTGTATTGCTAGCAAATGACTGGTTATGTGAAAGACAAGCCTTGAGAAGCCAAAATTAAACATAGCCTTGTTTATAGACACAAGGTCCAAGGCCTAATATGCACATTATATTCAGAGATATGAATGCAGGGATTGAATTTAACGGTTGCTAACTCGCAAAATACGAGTAAGAATCGAAAAATGCGAGTAGAAAATCCTGGCACTTGCATATTTTTAACGACCACGTATTAATTCTATGTATTCGCTCAAACTGTCCTTTATTTGTTAAAAACTCCTTTGACATTTCAGATTTCTGACAAAAGTTTATCATCATCACCATCTATTGAGTGTTTGACCTCCCATCTGTCTTCATTTGGAGCGTCTGTTCTTGTGGCCCCAACATTTGTGGATCCAGGTTCTTTTCTTTATTTTTTTTCCATTACATGAAGCTTGTCAGAATTATTATCCCCCGCCGAATCGAAGATTTCAGGAGGGGGATATTGTTCGGGCGTTGTCCGTCCGTCATTCCGTTCGTCTGTCCATTCGTCCGTCCTGTACCATATCTTGGTAGGCATTGATCAGAAAATGTTCAAACTTGGTCAGAATGTTCCCCTGGATCAAGTCTCGACCCCTTTTAAAAGTGGGTCACATGGGGTCAAAAACTAGGTCACTAGGTCAAATCTTAGAAAAATCTTTAGAACAAACTAGAGGCATTATACATAGTCAAATATTCATGAAACTTAGTCAAAATGTTTTCCTTGATGATCTCTTGGTGGTAAATAAAACTGGGTCACATATGATCTAAAATTAGGTCACTAGGTCAAATCTTAGAAAAATCTTGTCTGGAACCATATCATGGTAATAATTTGTCAAGTTATGTTCATAATTGGTCATGATGTACCCCTTGGTGATATATGGACCACTTAAAAAAGGGGAAATGGGGTCAAAAACTTGGTCACTAGGTCAAATCTTAGAAAAATCTATAGGCATTATACATAGTCAAATATTCATGAAACTAATCAGAATGTTTTCCTTGATGATCTCTTGGTCGTAAATAAAACTGGGTCACATATGATCGAAAATAAGGTCACTAGGTCAAATCTTTTCCCCTTTTTAGGGAAATATTTTGTCCGGAATTGAAATGATTGGTTGGATTATGTCTTGGTCTTGATGTACTTGATGAAATATGGACTGTTTGTAAAGTGGGGCACATGGGGTCAAAAACTAGATCACTTGGTCAAATCTTAGAAAAATCTTTTAGAGACATTATGTATGGTCTAATATTCTTGAACCTTGATCATAATGTTTTCCTTGATGAACTCTTGACATGTTTTCATCTGGGTCACATGTGATATAAAAATTACGTCACTCGGTCACATCTTTCAAAAATCTTGTCCAAAACTATTTTTTGGTGGTGACTGGCTCAATAATGTTCAAACATGGTCAGAATGTTCTCTAAGGTAAAATTATGACTGCGTTTTAAAAGTGGGTCATATGGGTCAATAATAAGGTCAATAGGTCAAATCTAAAAAAAGCTTGGGAACACACTAGAGTTAATCTAATATTCATGAAACTTCATAAAAGTTGTTTCCTTGATTGTTGTTATATAGTTCAAAACTGGGTCACATGGGGTCAGAAACCAGGTCAATAGGTGAAATCTTTGAAAAATTGTGTTCTAAACCAAACATATGTATTGCATAGTCAGCTATGTACAAATTTGGTCAGAATGGTTGCCTAAATGAAATCTTACAAGAACTTTAAAACTGGTCTCATGGGGTCAAAAACTAGGTCACTAGGTCATATCTCACAGAACCGGTAGCAGTAAAACTAGATGAGCTTGAAAATAACACGCAGTGAACATGATCAACAGATACCTTAAAATGTCATTTCCCACTATTTACTGTTATCACTTCAGAAATGTCTGAACTTTCACTTTGAAATCATTCAAATTCATAGAAACTATTACAAATACTACTCAAAACTTTTATTTCAAATAATTCCATACAAACTCAAACTTATATCCAAAGTTCATAACGGTCCATTTCTCTGCAGCCATATTACATGTTTATATAGGAGTATTCCACCTACTTTACATTTCCAAACCATGAACCTTGCCTTATCAGGCGGGGGATATAAATTCAATGAATTTGCTTTTTAAGAGGTGTTTCAATTGAAATACTTTTTCTTCAGTTAGATTAAATTGACACTCTTATTCAAAATCAATACATACACATGTTTAACAAATATAAATTTTGACAGATAAACCTTTAACTACTTACTAAATTAAATGCAGAAATTTATGGAAAATATTAATAAATGATAACAAGATTTTAAGAATGTATTTAATAGCAGAAAGCGCAATAATAGTAAATGATGGGTGAATGCTAAAATATTTACTAGATCTACTATAGACTCATCAGGTAGAAATACCATGTTTTATGCACAGTTCTTTCAAATTAAAATTGGTATCCTTCATATTTATAGAACCATTGATTTCGACATGTAAGCATCCTTTTTGGTATATTAAAACAATATTATTAATTGTGGTAAATTTTATTTGGGAGTAAGAGTGCATCTTTATTAGCATGATTTTTCACTGAAAAGTATGAAATATGAAAGAGAAAGTTAACAATTTTTCTTTTGTAGATGACATAGTGCTATTCCTGACGTTTTTTGAAAACCCTGTTGTGGTGACAGTCGTCATCATGCTGTGGATAGTCTACTTCTTTCTTATACACTGGGCCAAACGTTACGACAGGAGGGACATCGAACAAGTACATCTTCATTAATTCATACCCCGCTTTACAAAGCGTATCTTAACATCCATCCTGATCATCCTGTCCTTCCCTCTTCCGAATCCTGTTCATAACTTTATCATTCATGGTGAGAGATTTAGAAATAATTAACAGAAATGATCATTGATATGATGAAAATGTGTTGTGGCAAAGACCAGGCTCCATAGCTTCAGGATTAAGATCACTGCATGCCCCAGAACTTCCTCTCTTTTGCTATACAAGCTTTACTGTTGATAGTGGTCTATAGCTTTGTCATTGAGGGTGGGATGCGTAATTAGTCATCACGGTAAGATGACAAGTTATAAGGCTCCATGCAAGGATTGCTAACTTTAGGGCCAAGGTCACTGTGTGCCTCTGAACATTTCCAGTTTTACTATACAAGCCTTACTGATGAAAGTGGTTTCTAGGTCCATAGCTTTGTCATTAAGGGTGGGATTTAAAATCAGTCACCACTGTAAGATGACATGTTATTAGGTGCCACACCAGGATTCCTTCCTTTTGGGTCAAGGTCACTATGTTTCTCTGAACAGTTACAGTTTTACTATACAAGCTTTACTGATGATAGTAGTTTCTAGGTCCATAGCTTTGTCATTAAGGGTGGGATTCGAAATTAGTCACCACCGTAAGATGACAAGTTATAAGGCGCCATGCAAGGATTCCTAACTTTAGGGTCAAGGTCCTGTGTGCCTCTGAACAGTTTCAGTTTTACTGTACAAACCTTACTGATGAAAGTAGTTTCTAGGTCCATAGCTTTGTCATAAAGGGTGGGATTCGAAATTAGTCACCACCATAAGATGACAAGTTATTAGGAGCCACGCAAGGAATCCTAACCTAAGGGTCAAGGTCACTGTGTGCCTTTGAACAGTTTCAGTTTTGCTCTACAAGCCTTACTGTTGATAGTGGTTCTGCCATTTATGGTTAAGTTCAGAATTAATTTGGCAAAGTGACCAACATAAAATGACGACACACATCTTAATCCACTAGATCAAGGTAACTTGCATGGCTTGGTCAAAACCTCTGCAAAATATTTTAGGCATGTGCTTTTCAACATCAGCTTGACACTTAACACAGGCTAGGTTAGATTGACCTTGTTGCAAATAAAAGAGATGATGCTTTACACTATTTAATCATGTGGTATGATTTTTATTTCAATTTATTTGCCTTAGTCATGCAATAAAATCCTGTGTCGAAGCAACGTTCAGGGGTAGTTATGGCTTTTGTGATATCTCGAGATGTCATTTTTAATTATTTTCCCAAATATCTTCAACCGCTTGAAGATTAATTCAACTTAGCACAAATGTTCACCACATTGAACTTGCACATTGAGTGCATGTTTCAGCTAAATGAATCAAGGTCATGATCAGTTTTTTGCAATTTTAAGAGTGACAATATAGAGGTCAAAAGTCACATAGCCATTTGATAGCAAAGTCATAGATGTCAAAGGTCCATACCAGACCAGAACTGTTTGGAACATCTTTGTTATATGTAAACTTCATGTACATAGATAGTCGAGCAACCACTATATGTACCTTGTAATCATCAGGTGGGTCATGGTGATCCCTTGTTTAGACAACCACCCAAAGGAGCAGTATTCGTATCTTGTGTGCTTCAGGTGGGAGTTATCCCTTGTTTAGACAACCACCCAAAGGAGCAGTATTCGTATCTTGTGTGCTTCAGGTGGGAGTTATCCTGTGTTTAGACAACCACCCGAAGGAGCAGTATGTGTATCTTGTGTGCTTCAGGTGGGAGTTATCCTGTGTTTAGACAACCACCCGAATGAGCAGTATGTGTATCTTGTGTGCTTCAGGTGGGAGTTATCCCGTGTGTGGACAACCCCCCTGATGACCAGTATGTGTATCTTGTGTGCTTCGGTAGGAGTTATCCCGTGTGTGGACAACCCCCCTGAGGACCAGTATGTGTATCTTGTGTGCTTCAGGTGGGAGTTATCCCGTGTGTGGACAACCCCCCTGAGGACCAGTATGTGTATCTTGTGTGCTTCAGGTGGGAGTTATCTGGTGTGTGGACAACCACTCTGAGGACCAGTATGTGTATCTTGTGTGCTTTAGGTGGGAGTTATCTGGTGTGTGGACAACCACTCTGAGGACCAGTATGTGTATCTTGTGTGCTTCAGGTGGGAGTTATCCCGTGTGTGGACAACCACTCTGAGGACCAGTATGTGTATCTTGTGTGCTTCAGGTGGGAGTTATCCCGTGTGTGGACAACCCCCCTGAGGACACCAGTATGTGTATCTTGTGTGCTTTAGGTGGGAGTTATCTCGTGTGGACAACCACTCTGGGGACCAGTATGTGTATCTTGTGTGCTTCAGGTGGGAGTAATCCCGTGTGTGGACAACCCCCCTGAGGACCAGTATGTGTATATTGTGTGCTTCAGGTGGGAATTATCTCGTGTGTGGACAACCCCCCTGAGGACACCAGTATGTGTATCTTGTGTGCTTTAGGTGGGAGTTATCCCGTGTGTGGACAACCACTCTGAGGACCAGTATGTGTATCTTGTGTGCTTTCGGTGGGAGTTATCCCGTGTGTGGACAACCACTCTGAGGACCAGTATGTGTATCTTGTGTGCTTTAGGTGGGAGTTATCCCGTGTGTGGACAACCACTCTGAGGACCAGTATGTGTATCTTGTGTGCTTTCGGTGGGAGTTATCCCGTGTGTGGACAACCACTCTGAGGACACCAGTATTTGTATCTTGTGTGCTTCAGGTGGGAGTTATCCCGTGTGTGGACAACAAGCAGGGGGACCAGTATGTGTATCTTGTATGCTTCATTACCGGCTGGTGGAAACATGCAGGGACATCTGCCAATGTCTACTTCTACATGACAGGTATATTCAAAAACCTACATTTAACCTAATTTTTATGAATAATATATGATAAACTATGCTCTTGTAAGGTTTTCTTTCTTGATGCATGGGGAAGGGGGGAGCAATTAATCTAGGGTTTATGCTTGACCTTTTAACTTGAATTTGGTGCATACCATATTTATATTACGTTTGGCGTCTATAATGGTAGCAGTTTTAGCAAAATTTTGTGTTGACAATAGATTAAATATGTATTATTTAAATCATAATCATTACGTCTGACTTTACAGCCATGGGTGTTAATCCTCTGTTTGCATTAATAAAAGTTGTTTTTTGTAATGTGTTGACAAAAACACATTTAGGGAAGGGATCAAGGCCATTCTGATTTAGAAAAAAAAATGTGTTGTTTCGACTTTTTGGGAATCCCTATTGTTCATGCCTCTGAATGGTGTCACATATAGCAATCACACTCCCATCCTTGTCACTATGTCTGTTCAAGGTTAAGGTCTCACTTGCAGCTTAGTGTTATACAATATGGATTTTATAGTAATAATTTATGTCTTGGTCGTAACTCTTTTTTTACTATTAATTGGAATTCAATCGTTTTATACAGGATTTTAGAGCATCATTGGCAGTAATGTTGGCATAACATTTGTGTCCTTATCTTAAATGACAAGGTCACACTTGGAGATCAATGTTCCCCAACATGGACTTCAAAGCAACAACAGTTATAAAGTTTTTTTTCCATTAATAGAAATTCAGTATATCTCCACTAAATTGTAGAGCACAAGAAAAATATGTGTGGCCCATAACTTTGAGTTGAGCATCACGGGAAGTTGTGTTGTACACAAAAAATGTGTTCTTTGTTTTAAAGGTCAAGGTCAAACTTTGCAATCATTAGATTGTAGAATCCATAACACCTTTTCACGTCTCAGCCATGACTTTAAATATTCATGAAAATACACAGAATTCCCAAGCTTCATTGGAATATTTGTAGCACCAGACATTTATGCGCTCATCTCAAGGTCACTTTTAGAGGTCAATGTTGCATAACATGGATTTCATAGCAATTCTTCTTAACTTAAAATATGGTAGGTTTGTTACTTGTGCAGACAATAACTAAAGCATTTTTTGTTCAATCATGAAGCAAGTTTGGGACAATGTGTGTAAGCATACTGTTTTAGTCAATTTGGTTGTAAAATAAATTATACCAGTTATTCCCCTTTTACCTGAAAGTTTCACATGTATATCTTTTGCTGGTGTGATTTAGCTATTTATTGACCAATTGCAATAAAACTTTTTATTCCTAGTAATGGGGAAAATGCTGAAATAGAACTGAGTTAAAAAAAAATCATCCCACCCTGTATATCCAAAATAATATAGATGGTTTGATCAAGTTAGATTGAGATAAATCGACCTCAGTTATATCCCAAATACAGTGGGGAAGGCCAAAAATTAGAACATTTCAAAAGTTAATATTTTATTTGGTTTTGACGAACAATCATTTTAGGGAGTTAAACATCAATCTTGTGCGACAATTTTTTTTGTGGTAATAAGTTGACCAAATATAACAAAAGAAGATTATATCAGATTTTGGACCAAATTAAAATCATTCGCACAATTTCGAAAAAGTATTTTTACAAAAAAAATGTTTGTGACAAAATGTCCCAGAGGTAACCTTATCAACAATGCCTTGTGAGTTCTTAAGGATATTTTTATAAATGCGAAAGATATTAGATATTCAATAAAATTATTAAAAATAATGGATTAATTTCATTTCCTGGTTAAAAAAAGCTGAACTATCTTTCCTAAATAAGATGCAATCACCACTAAAGCCTCCAGACATTGTTGATTGGATTGTACAGACTATTTTGACACAAAAATATTCATTTTGTATCAAGACATTTCGGGAAAAATAAAAATACTTTCCGATTTGAAATTTAATAAAATGTTCTTTCATAAAATTGGCTAACTATTAATTACAGCTTCACATGTTGAAACAGATATATGAATAATGCTTACTAAATATTAGGGATGGCTGCTGAACGAGTAGTAAAATTGGTACTTGAGTACTCTGACAATCTTCTGATCGAGTACTCGGGTACTCGATAACTTGGATAACTTGAATTGGTATTCGGGAAAGACGAGTTCGTGTATGCATGTATCGTTCATGTACTTTGTGCGTTGGTCGTAATATTGGCTGTTTTCATTTTTAAATATGAATGTCATTATGCACCTAAACAGAAAAACCATTAAAAAGAAAACAAACGTTGTTTTATGCTTTTAATTTGTTAATCACGCCTTTCATTTCATTGTATACATACTTATGTACTACAAAATAAATGGGAAGGAAAACTCGGATCATATTCGGATAGATAATCGAGACCACAGTCAATAATGAACAACATTTAGAATTACAATGAACGAAAATTATTTATAAATTTGATTAGTTGTTTTCTCTACGAAATAATATTTAAAATGACAGTTTTTCAGACTGTAATATTGTTGTTTACCTCATTAATACTCCTAATTCCTGGATTAAGATACATCATTCAGGAATCATTGTATGTAACGGTCGTTACTAATTCGCTCGTTAACGTCCATTGTTTGGTGAAAAAATTGGTAAACAAAACAATTCTGTATGAGATGTACCGCTATCACAACTTCGCTACCACAACTTCGTTAATTGGCATCAGTGATATTTGCAAATAAGGGCCCTTTGTTGTCATTTTTCAACTCTCACATCAACTGTCATTTAATTTATTAGGGTCAAATGTGTACACAGCGGGGATTAGAGGGACCGTAAATTGTCTCCTTGAAAACGCGCCCGATCTGATACTTACGTCTGTAAATCGTGTTTTTGGTGAATTTTATTAGAAAACTATATTTTTTTCGAGTACTCGAGTAGTGATTTGGTATCAGGGTACTCGGATGATTGACCGGGTACTCATTGCCATCCCTACTAAATATTGAACTTTAAACACTAAATACAATTTATAATGATCTTTTTTTTTGTCCTTCAAAAACTTTTGCACTTTATAAGGCAAAGTTCAGTTGGTTAATTACTTATAAGTTGTGTAATACTGACTGATGTACAATGACTGCATGATTCCAGGGACTGATGGAGTGAGTGGAAAGAAGCATGTGAACACTGCGGACCGAGTGTGCCTGCAGCCGGGGAGTGAAGACTGGTTAGTGGTCACAACAGAGCACAGCTTGGGCCACATCTCCTCCATCACAGTCTGGCATGACAACACAGGAAGCAATCCACACTGGTAACATATTTAGCTCTGCCATTGGTTGCCATGATAATCTGTTTTCATAGGAACGAACATTGTATTGTTGGCAACGCAGCAGTATATTTTTATAACATCATCTGTATGTGGAGGTCACTGGATTTGCTGAATATTAAACAAGATCATTTTTTTGCCGAAAACTCGAGTACTGAATTAATACTCGGGTACTTGACTCGAGTACTGAATTAATACTCTGGTACTTGGACACTTGATCAAGTACTGGAGTTCTCGGGTACTCGGTAACCATCCCTAGTTTGTAATAGTGACAGTGATTGCGTCTGTAATGGTGGAGTGTGTTGGATGATCCAGGTACCTGAATCAGGTTCATATCAAGGATGTTGAGACTGGCTCGTCCTGGAACTACATCTATAATGACTGGCTTGCCGTGGATATGGGTTCCCTCCTCTCCACCACAGCTACCATTGAAGCCACATCGGAGGTCAGTGAACAAACCTCATTCCTTAAAAGTGACACATTTTATACTTATTATGTCTGATAACTGTGGTCTTACGGTTTAAGGTCGATGGGAGGTGATAACTGTCGGGGAGCGGGACTTAACTGTGGCCCAATACCTACTCACTCGAGAGAGTTCGAAGGAGTTGCAAGTCTAACTGAGCTTAATTCCTAGAAAAGTCAAAGTGTAATTGACATGTATATCAAAAAAAAAGATAACATGTTGTTCAGTATGTGTTTTTACGAAAGTATTAACAACATGAATGTCCTTCTGAGTCAACTTAACATGGTTATATTGTTGCTGATATTGTCACTAATATAAAGGGAACTGGTCTTTGTGGCCAACCTAGGGGATTTTCTTGTGAACTTTCAAAATGAACATAAGACCAGTAGTTGGTTTTATCTAAGACCTAGGAGGATGTTATTTTAAGTAGGTAGCTGTTTAAAAAAATTGTTGAAAATACATGAGTATCAGTGCAACGAAGTCCTTATCATCGTCAGGATCAGATGAGGGTGAAGCTGAAGTACAAGTTCATGATCCAGTTTAGCCGGGAGATAAGGAACGGCCATTTGTGGATCAGCATCTTCTCCAAGTCCCCAGCAAGCCAGTTCACACGCGTTCAGCGGCTCACGTGCGCCCTCTCCCTTCTGCTCTCAACTATGTTAACCAACCTCATGTTCTACGGCATCCCCACGGACGAACCCGCTGACCAGGTGAAGGCTGGGCCCTTCAGTCTCAACCTTACACAGATTGTTATTGGTATGTGCAATTTATCTGGGTGAGGAATCATGTGACTTCAACGGGGTTCTCACATGGGTCACCACAGTTTAAAACCGATGTAAACAAGCAATAAAAGAAGTGAAGTGCATTCCTTAAAAACTTTTATAAAGCAAAGGATATGATAGTATTTCTTTGCCTATAAAAGACCTTGCTGTTTTCTGCTTCTCCACCTGTGAAATATTTTAGATTTGATTGTATTTTAACGATGCAATCCTTGGCAAAAAATTCAAATTGTTATTATACTCCGACAAACGAAGTTCGAAGGGGGTATATTGGAGTCACCCTGTGGTCGATCGGTTTGTCGGTCGGCACTTTACCTTGTCCGGAGCATAACTTAAAAACTACTGGATGGAATTGGATTGAACTTCATACAATGGTAGAGCATAATGGGAGGAAGTGCAGTGTACAGTAACCATAACTCTATTCTTGCTTATTACAGAGTTATTGCCCTTTGTTACTTTTTTTTGTCCGGAGTATAACTTGAAAAGTACTGGATAAAATTCATTGGAACTTCATACAATGGTTAAGCACAATGAGAGGAGGCGAAGTGTTCAAGAACCATAACTCTACTTTAGCTAATTTCTGAGTTATTGCCCTTTATTTGTTTTTTTTGCTGTCAATTTTTCCAGACATTAATTGCAAACTACTTGATGGAATTTATTGAAACCTCATACAATGGTAAAGCACAATGAGAGGAAGTGCAGTGCACAAGAACAATAACTCTATTTTAGCTAATTACAGAGTAACTGCCCTTTGTTTCTTTTTCTTGTCCGGAGCATAACATGAAAACTATTGGATGGAATTTAATAAAACTTCCTACAGTGATAGATCATATTGCCCTTTGTTACTTTTTACTTGTCCAGAGCATAACTTGAAAACTATTGGATGGAATTCAATAAAACTTCATACAGTGATAGATCATAATGAAAGGAAGTGCAGTGTACAGGAACTGCAGTTGTATTTCAGCTAATTACAGAGTTATTGCCCTTTGTTATTTTTTTGTCCAGAGCATAACTTGAAAAAAAAGTAACTTAACTCATTTATAGATGGTTATAGGCAATCGTATATTCTGTGCTTAATAGAACATCAAATAATTATATCAGTATTAACATCTCAGTATTAGCATCACTGATTATATAGTGATATTGTTTAAAGCTTTTTTTCTAACTTTTAAAAACATAATCAAAAAATGAATAACTGATGATAGTCCATAAAATAAAGTTGTCATTTATAGGTTGGCTTTCCAAATAGTTGACTGCAATTCCATATCAGGGCGGCATTCGGGGGTATTAATTACCTTCAGTGATAGCTCGAGTTTTATTAATGATGTACATGTGCTATACTATTTAATAACCTTTGCCATTTTTCGATTCAATAAAGTTTGACAAATCAAATACGGTGGCTGCTGATTTTAACAATTTTTCACTGCGTCCTATCGATGGTGTTGGAAGTGTTTTACCTGATTTTTTACACAATTGTTTGCCTGCGTCCTTTCTATGCTAGGCTTTTTGCTAGAGTCCTATACACAGTATAATAAGGGGGATAAATAAATTATACTATACTTCAAGTATACATTGGTTGAACTTGTAAGTGTCATAACAATGTACTTAAAAATTACTTGACATTATGGTATTGCAACATCATCGCGTTTGATTTTTTTTTCAGGAATAGAGAGCAGTCTCATAATGTTTCCAGTGAATCTTCTTATAATACAGCTGTTTATGAAGGTCAAGCCACGAGAGCGAAAAATGCGCCGCAAGATGAAAGATCCAGATGAAACATTCATTGCCTCATTCAATGCATCAATGACTGATAAAGGTTCTACTCGAGAGACAGTGTCTGCAATGACAGTAGATTTCGATTTAAAAAAAAAAATACAAAGGCAGCTTGATATTGATCTGTTTCGTTTGCTGTATACAGATGCTATCAGAGACCGTTGCAAGGTTGTTCCTAACCTAGTCACAAAACTTTTGATTGAAAATCTGCCAGACCGATTTTCATGGTCAGTTGCTGGAGAGGCCTTGGATATGAATGTTGTGTTAGACAACCAAGGACAATTTACACTTGCCCCTCGTGAAAAGGAAACTGGGGGTAAAGAAGATCTTGCCCTGAAACCAAATAGGTCTGATCTATCGCTCGCAGATGACTTTTACAAGTCGGCGTTAAAGTTTGATTCGTGTGGAGATATTGGTCACACAACTCGCAGTCCGACTATCAGCATGTCGGGAGATGCTTCTTCACAAACAGCCAGTGAGATAAAGCGGTTTTCAACAGAAAGCATTTTTTCAAAGGATAGGTAAGACCTTAAAAAAAATACATTTGGTTTGGGTTACCTGACCCTACCTACAGAATAGGTGACGACCCTACCGTTTCTATAGTCAGTTTGAAAAAAAAATGCTTATACAGAAGATAGCTTAAACACCATTCTCCAATGATGAAAATGACATTCTTATATAATGCCTAATAAAAAAATATAAAAAGCCTACCTTCCCTATTTTTGAAAAGGATGTAACCCAAACCAAACAATTTAAGGCCTCAGTGAAACAAGCTATTTGTTTGTCCCATGACTTATTTTTGTTAAATTGTTTAGTCTATATTAGGGATTCAAGCAAACGGAAAAATTTGAATATTCATTAATTCTTTGAATATTAGAATATTCGATGAATCTTTCAGAAGTTGTTTAAAACTATTATTGTTCTATATAGTCATAGCCGTAGCCTTTTTTGACTCCTTCTTTTAGTTGCCTGTATAGCCGGTACCTGCGACGCACTCTAATTGCTTCCCAAATTACACTCTGATTTTCCCCACTTTTAGAAAATATTCCATCAAAGAGCGATACGTTTTGAACAAAAAAAATTGAATCATTACTATTCCAATACGATCATATTTGTTAACAAAATTATACAAACAAATAGAAAAAGTCTGTAATTTCCCGGTAAAATGAAAATACGAGCCCAAAACATTTGATCCAATATTTGTTTGCATCCCTAGTCCATACAAATTGTGTAAAATTGAACTGCTAAAATGATGCAGGTTGTCTTCGTTTGTATCGGCCACATGTTTCACACCTTTATACAATGGGCCACTATATTTTTAAGGATGTGAAACTAATTAATCTTATAAATGCGACAATGATTCTGCCTGTGATCGATGTTCTGTATAATCTGTAGGTGTGTCTTGGATGAGGCTCCCATTGTGGTGCGTGCAAAGAAAGACCCAAGATTGTAAGTTCCATGTTGAAAAGTCTTGTCAAATCAATGCTTTAAATATTATACCCAAACCAGTTCATGCTGTGGGCTGTTTAGGAATCACCTTGTTACATCTGTCTGTCATTTTTGAGGAATTGGCTTCAAACTTTAAAAAAATAATGATCATGTTGAGGAAAAATGCAGTGCATTAAAGAAAGAATATTTGTGTGTGGGGTTTTTAGAGTGACAGTGGAAATCCGTTGGCTTAATGATATCCCAGAGACCGGCCAAAAAACTTTCAGCATTGCAATATCGAGCCAAGCTGAAATGCTTACAAAGAGTGAAAATAAATCGGTCCATTACAACAAGATTGAGCTAAAGTGAAAATCGAGCAAAATTAGCAATATCGAGCGATAACGGGTTTCAACAGCATCATACCTCTTAATTATTTTTATACTTATTTTTTTACATATCCATAACTTCATATGTTTTTAAGGTATTGACTTCAAACTTCATACACATATTGACTGTGTTTGGAAGAAGTGCTGTGGAAAAAAATCATTATTTTATTATCATTTTTTTTAGTTATTGCTCTTTGATTACTTTAATATCATTTTTTTATTCGGACAAGTCTTCTCTCCATAACACCATATGCTATTTTAGGCATTGACTTCAAACTTTATACACATATTGACTGTATTGTGGATAAGTGCTCAGTGCTACGAATCATTATTTTGTGTATGGTATTTTCAGAGTTATTGCCCTTAGATTATTATACCCTCGACAAACGAAGTTTGAAGGGGGTATATTGGAGTCACCCTGTGGTCAGTCGGTTGGTTTGTCGGTTTGTTGCAATTTACATGCAGTAGACTCGTTCAGACTTTGTAATTCCAACAGGATTATCAGTGTTATTTATATCTATATTCTATAAAATTAATTGATTTTAGTGTATAAATCCCAATTTGATATTTAAAACCCACTTGTGGATTCCCCTACCAAGCGATAACTAGCACCGAGGTGCTCGATCAGGTAAAGATCTCGACAAGCTTAAATACAACTTAATTCTAAATTGTATATGTATATATGCATTTTTAACTGTAACGGAAGACAGCACAGCCAAATCGACTTGGCTTGCCAATTTTTTCCCGCCACAAAATTGTTAAACAATTTCCCCCAAAAAATTCCTTTTCTATAAAATGTATTATAGAATCCCTAAGAGCGTCATAATAACTTTATATCCACCGGAAGTTGAGATGTATTCAAACAATGCCCCTACCCTGAATTGGCGTTTGCAGGGGTTATATTTGCCCCCACCCTGAATTGGCGTTTGCAGAGGTTATATTTGCACCCACGATTGGCAGGGAGAACTGCCCCACATCATGAATAGCTATGATCAAATTTGCAGCTTGCCCACGAGCATTTCCCTTTAATAAAACAAGCATATCTAGTAGACGATCGTGTTAAAAAATGACCCGTTTGATTAACCAGGGCCATTTGATTTCCCTGAAATGTATCACGTTCTAACATACAGCGCCGCTACAGATCATTATTTTGGACCGGCTATATGATGACGGAGCTCATCATGGCCTGTTGTAACCTGAATTGCTTGTCATATGAGCGCCATGCAAAGCCTCATTGTCGTGACGCACATTCTCTAATATTATACATGTATTTGAGCATTTCGTTTTTCAATAGATATATTCTTCTAACTAGCTTTGGTTTGGACACAATACAACCATCTAATGATATTGACTATACTGATGTACTAAGGTACAGCGACACTCGTTGGATCATAATCAATGCTTTATTACTATATGACTTTTTAAACCTACAGTTTGATGTTTTGATATCCTGGATGGGGTAGCTAACCATTTTATGGATGGGGTAGCTAACCATTTTAAAAACCGCATTCTTTTACTGTACTGAACACGGGTTCACTAGAAAAATAAACCAATCCTGACCGTCATTCACACTATTATCATTGTTTTCACATATTAATCTTTAATCTTGTTATTATATTATGTGAAGAAAGGTTTTTGTAACTTATTACCATGGTTTCACATCGGAAGTCGGAAGCCTCTTGAATTTTATCTATTTTTGTAACATATTAAAATCAAATTGTATTGTCATTGTCCCTTTAATCACGAGCACTGTGACCTTGAATCGCGGAAATCTTTGTTTTTACCTTGTTATCACGATATTTGCGCGTATCTGCATGGCTATGACACCATTTTTACTAATAACTAATCACTAAAGAAACCGCTATTAAAAACAGATAAATCCACCACAAATGCGAACATCGTAAATATTGCAGTTTTACTATTCCCAAATTAATTGCCATCGAAACCCACAATATTTCCCACAAAACATCCTTAAAAATCCCGCTGGCCACCCCATCAGCTGTGCACACCATTCATAAACCAGGCAGTCACGGGACGTAAATTCTTGAAGTAAGGCCAAGTTAATTTACAGTATGGGTTCACATGAACCAAAGTCGTAGTGCCAAAATTATTGAATCTTTGTTTCTGTTTTAAGCACATCCCCAGGAGGAGTGATAATGCAATCAGCAATACAGACTAATTTTCTATGCTTTTGTTCAGAATGATCAGAGAGGAAGGCACCTCTGCTCTCAAGTCATCTAGAATGTTTAGTGTCACTGAAAACATACCCTAAGAGAAAGTATTGTCTTGGAAATAAATTATATTAACCCTTCACTACAAGTAATTTGACATGATGAAATTTCCATGCCTGCGAAATACTGTAAATATTTTATTACAAGTTGAAATTTTGACATTAACATTTTTGAAGATATGTTTGATTTTTTCCTCAATAAACAATTGATTAAAATAGTGCTGGCCTCATTAAAAAAAACGTGCCGACATGGACCACTTCAGAGTTAGTGAATCTAGGCACTCGAATCCAGATGGCGGCCTAGTTTTAGTGCCTGCGCCACGCCCACAACACATACGCGAACTTTTAACCGTTTGTGCCTAAATACTTGTGGCAATAAGGATGAATAAATGTCATAACTAAAGTAACTAAATGATTTCAATGTTTTGTCCGACTAGATTACTTTTGCTTTATTCCCTACATCTGAGAATCCTAATTAGTCGAGGATACTGTCAGTCCTTGACATCTCCCTTTTCCCAAGCCCACGAAGGCCACGAAATTTGAATTATAAGGTGCTTTTTAACACTTACCGTCTAATTGTTATAATTAATTGTTATATTGATTGTTATATTCGTTGATTTGGCAAAGAGGTTCCACGTTATAAGAAAATCTAGCTTCACCAAAGCCATCCCTAAGAGCAGAATAAATATTTGATAGAAACACCGCAATTGCAGACCACTGTAACTCAAATAAGTTACACTATTCATAAAGGAAACATTTTTGGCATTAAAGCGACTAAAGCAGATCTTTCGTAAGCAAAATATACCAGTATTCCAACAACTCCCACACCAAAGAGAAGGAAACATATGCACATCCACAACACAAAACTTGGCTGTGTTTTTCCAAAGTTCCATATATTTACTTTTATTTTTTAGAGTTGTCACGTATTTGTTTGACCAATAGCTACATAAATGATAAATACATGCATACTACATGTATACGAAGTTACTAATTAACATTAAACAAATGCCGCCCAAAGCCTGAACGTCCCATTTAATGTTTTAACTAACTGCTTTTAACCTAAATACTGAGAAAAACTGCCACATGTCTACTTAAGAACACAGAGGTCAAATAAACACAAGTGCAGTACCGGATTTACCACGAACCAAACCTTTGCAGATTTCATTTTATTATATTGCCCCTTTCAAAAGAATCGCCAAATTTGTAAATCACCCTCATGATTTGCCATTACAATTGTGTTACACATGTGGACAAATCATAATTCGCCAACATACACCTGTCCATGTCCCCATGACTTTAATAGTTTGCACCCATGAGAATAGTTCCACCTTGACCAGAACACGCCAAGCCACCCCAAACATCTATAGAGCCATGCTTATCCTCGGTGAAAACAACATTATAAGCTGTGGTGCCAAAGGTATCTGCTGTCCCAGGGGTATCTGCGGCGCCCGGTTTTGCCACCGTACAAGTGGCTGTTCTTCTGTCGCGATTTGTTCCTCTTCTATCCTCTATTTTCTCCCTATAGGACGTCCTGGACCCGTCATTGTTGACTCAGGCGTATTAAATTGTGTATTTTATAACTATTAAACTAATTAAATAACTCAAGTAAATTTTTGAAGAGCATTTTTATTTCGATCCGCTGTTCACGAGGTTTGCCATAAAAGCGTGATTCACGATTCATTGACCGGTTTAATCTTGGTCTAAATTGTACCTTCAACTACCGTAAAATATCATGACTAAGTCTGTAATAACTTTAACGGTAGCAACCTAGTATTCCGATTGCTTAGCAATGTGACAGACAACAATTTACTTCAATCTCACAAAAATAATAAAATTTATTTTTAATCAAAATAAATTAACATATTGAGACCTGTCAGTCAGTCCCCTTAGAACATTTTAATTTTTACTAATAGATAGATTTCCACTGCAAAATTAGTTCTCAAATACAGAATGAATCATTTTCTGATATCAAATGCCAACTATACAAAGTTGAAGCATGTTGTTTTCTACTTGTGTTCTGTAGTCAGAATTATAACTAAAAAAACGCCCAAAACGCTTCATGTTCAACTTAAGAAAAATCAAACAAATAAAGATAAATCAAATAAAAAAAATGGTTAAGGCTCTTGGCAAAAATGGGTAGGTCAGAAAAAAGGAAAAATAACATATTTCTTCTATGCCATAACAGTTTTGTAGGGTTATATGCATTTTGCAAGGTTACTAGTAGGATGATTTTTTAGTAACCCTAAACACAACTTTCATACCCACTCATTAAAGTTTATGTGTACAGAAATCTGACTTCTTCTGTTTAATGTATTTATTAAGCCTACCATGGTGGTTCCTGTATGTGGCCTGGACAGTTGCTATATCAGTGTGTTTGGTGTCCTCCTTCTTTGTGATGCTCAACGGTCTCAAGTTTGGCTACACGCTCAGCATTGAGTGGCTCGTCTCCTTCGTCACCGGATTTTTGCAGAGTGTGCTTGTCCAACAGCCCCTCAAGGCTAGTGGAAACCATAATGTGAAGTCGTATTTAGAATTTGTAACATACACATGTATAACAAACATCAGTTTTGAGTGATACACCTTTAGCTACTTACTAAATAATGCATTTTATGGAAAATATGATTGTATTACTAATTACAAGAATGTAACCATGTATTTAATAGCTGAAAACGCACAAGACTTAGTATTGAATGACAGGTGAGTGCTAAAAGATTTACAGTGATCAACTATCATCTCATAAGGTAGAAATACCATGTTTAAAAGCACCAAATTCTTTCAAATTAAACACCATATCCTTCCATCTTTTTCAATATGTATTCCTCCTTTTCATTATATTAAAACAATTGTATTAATTGTGGTACATGTGTTCTGGAGTAAGAGTGCATCTTAAGAAAAATAATGGCTCGACTTAGCCTCTGAAGTTTTAACCTGTTTTTCATCTTTTAAAAACTGAACAAATGGTACATTGGAATTTTTTTATTTTGATTACATATTTAATACCATTTTATTTGCTGTTAATTTAATCACATCAATATCAACTGTTGTTGTATGAAAACAAATATAGGTGAATTGGTGAATGTTGTTGTATATAATCAGACGCTGGTCGTGGTAGTACTGCTGACGATGATATTTAAAAAAGACGTGGAGTTTGAGGATGTTGGAGCAGACATGGAACTGGGTAAGTGTCTGTGGAGATGGGAAAGAAGCTCATTCCTTTGAAATTCCAAATTTGTAATTCAATGAAATGCTCTCAAATTGACAGTTGCCATAAATGTTTCATAAACATAATAAGTGACCTTGATGGTTTTTAATAACAGCCACACTTTTGGGTTGTATTACTGCCATTCAAAGTTTTATACTGAAAAAATGTAAATATTTGTAATTTAAAGATGTTAATTGAAATTAATGATTAAGTTGGTGTATTTTTTTTTTTTATAGAAATCTAGTAGAAATCTAGCACCATTTTAATTTGAGAATGCTAGGCTTAAGAGATATTTGTGCATCTTGCTCACAAAAATGGTGCAAACTGTCAAATACAAATATGTATTTGTCTATTCATAGGATGTTAATTAAACTCAATTATCTTATGTTATTTCTGTGTTCTTATCTCAAAGGTTGAGGCTACACTGGTTCAATTGTTCACAACTTAGTAAAATGTTTTAAAATGATATTAATTTTAAAGCAATTTACTTAAGGTCACATACTCATACTTTTTATCAAATTGTAGAGCACTTTTGAAAGTGTTTTTTTTTCCTGCATAAAATTCACACTCTCACATACAGATGTCAATGTAACAAAATGAGAACCATGTCTGGAGGGCAAAGGTCAAGGTCACTTTTAAAGGGGCTGTACTCCGTATGATAATATAGCGAGAAAATTGTCGAAAACTGACAAACTTGGCATCGATGTGTACAATGCATTGAAACTTACTAACTGAAGTACCACATAGTTAACAAGTTTAGCAGTTATTTCGTATTTTCCATTTAAAAAGATTACTTGGTTAGTCTACCAGGTAGAATTCATTCCTTATGCGTGATTGGCTAGTCGGTGTTATCATGTGATATTACCGAGGTAGGTGTATTAGCTTAATTATGTCACCCAATTAGAGTAAGCCGTCGTAACTCAGTGGATACGACGCTGGACTGCAATTTTGGCGATACGGGTTCGAACCCGGTCTCTGACACAATTTTTTTTTACATTTTGGTTCTTTTTTTTACAATTATGATATCAAAGTGTAACACATTCTATTAGATAATTGTCATGAGATTCGTTACAGAAAAAAAACTTTTTTTGGTGCCAATCTGGTGTACAGTCCCTTTAACAGTCATTGTTCAATATTATTTATAATTGGCATATACCGGCTGTACATGTATGTTGGCCATACATTAACAGAATTTAAAATGTCTTTGCCAATAGGTTTTCTGTATAGGAAGTCAAGAGTTTCACATGCAACACCATGTCTGTAGAGCAAAAGTCGAGGTCACACAGGTCGGCAAATCCTTGACTCTGGTATCTAATGGTTTCTTAGTTGTGAAAACCACCACCAACCTAGTCTTAATCAAATCTGAGTCCTTACCAAGTCCTTGTCCAAGATTTTAAATGTCTTCCTGAAATACACTATATACAAGTGTATTTCAATATTCACAGGTATCAAGGGCCATTATTCAAAATAACTTTTATTTTGGGTTGTTTGGGCGGTTATTTGACCCTACATTGAAGGAATTTAAAGTATACTGGCATAATGTTAAAGTGGGAAGATAAGACCAATATTGATAGGTCAAAGGTTCAGAGCATTTTCTGGCAACATTAGTCAGATTATCTTACAATACTTACCTATCCATCAAGTTTACATCAACCTTTAACAGTCCAGGGGCCGTATTCATAAATTTTCTTGATGAAATGTTTCAACTGAGTGATCATTTTCCAAATTTTAACAGTTAATATTTGAACACCCTCATTTTTTTTATCAGATTAATTTGTTTGCCCCCTTTTTTTGGATATTTTTTAAATTTCATGTAAGTTGAACTTTTTCACTCAGATACTTTATGAATACGACCCAAGGTCATAAAATACTGCTTATAAAACAAAGTGATTTCCAGTGGCTGGCTTGACATTGTTGGCTATCGTGTTGTAAGCAAATGACTATCTGCCTAAAAAGGCTTTATTGAAGGCATTTGTCAATTTTTGTAACAGCTCTTGTTTGCATACCATTGTAATCACTAATCAAGAGAAATGTTACAGACAATGATGAGGAATACTTGTGTTCAGTGAACCCTAAGCCTGACAGCCACCTGTCTGTTGTCCCACCCCTGCCTCAACGCATGATGGAAGCCATCAAACAGAGACTAAAGGTATCTTAACAACTGGTACATTTTCTGGCATTTATTGGAACTCACGGCCACCTTTTTAATACTTTCAGACAAAGGTAATGGTCTGTTTTATATTTTCAGTTTGAGTTGTTGATGGACTTGACCATTTGTGACATGATCCTTCACTTTATCTACCTGACCGTGGTCATCCTGATGCTAACTGGACATCGTAACATCACCACTAGCTTCCAAACCACACGCGCAGTCCGCACTGTCATGGTTGGTGCTGAACATGGCATGCCATTTAAAAAGGTTTGTATCTTAATAGTTCTGTTTTACTTATTTGTGTTTTTCTTAAATATTTGAAGAGCTAGGTAAGGCTACTAATACTTATGATTGAAACGCTGGGGAAAGGTTACAAAGTGTTTGAAGTGCTAGTGAAAGGTTACAATGTGTTTGAAGTGCTAGTGAAAGGTTACAATGTGTTTGAAGTGCTAGTGAAAGGTAACAATGTGTTTGAAGTGCTAGTGAAAGGTTACAATGTGTTTGAAGTGCTAGTGAAAGGTTCCAATGTGTTTGAAGTGCTAGTGAAAGGTTGCAATGTGTTTGAAGTGCTAGTGAAAGGTTGCAATGTGTTTGAAGTGCTAGTGAAAGGTTACAATGTGTTTGAAGTGCTAGTGAAAGGTTGCAATGTGTTTGAAGTGCTAGTGAAAGGTTACAATGTGTTTGAAGTGCTAGTGAAAGGTTACAATGTGTTTGAAGTGCTAGTGAAAGGTTACAATGTGTTTGAAGTGCTAGTGAAAGGTTGCAATGTGTTTGAAGTGCTAGTGAAAGGTTGCAATGTGTTTGAAGTGCTAGTGAAAGGTTGCAATGTGTTTGAAGTGCTAGTGAAAGGTTGCAATGTGCTTGAAGTGCTAGTGAAAGGTTACAAAGTGTTTGAAGTGCTAGTGAAAGGTTACAATGTGCTTGAAGTGCTAGTGAAAGGTTGCAATGTGTTTGAAGTGCTAGTGAAAGGTTGCAATGTGTTTGAAGTGCTAGTGAAAGGTTGCAATGTGTTTGAAGTGCTAGTGAAAGGTTACAATGTGTTTGAAGTGCTAGTGAAAGGTTACAATGTGTTTGAAGTGCTAGTGAAAGGTTGCAATGTGTTTGAAGTGCTAGTGAAAGGTTACAATGTGTTTGAAGTGCTAGTGAAAGGTTACAAAGTGTTTGAAGTGCTAGTGAAAGGTTACAAAGTGTTTGAAGTGCTAGTGAAAGGTTACAATGTGTTTGAAGTGCTAGTGAAAGGTTACAATGTGTTTGAAGTGCTAGTGAAAGGTTCAAATGTGTTTGAAGTGCTAGTGAAAGGTTACCATGTGTTTGAAGTGCTAGTGAAAGGTTCAAATGTGTTTGAAGTGCTAGTGAAAGGTTACAATGTGTTTGAAGTGCTAGTGAAAGGTTGCAATGTGTTTGAAGTGCTAGTGAAAGGTTGCAATGTGTTTGAAGTGCTAGTGAAAGGTTGCAATGTGTTTGAAGTGCTAGTGAAAGGTTGCAATGTGTTTGAAGTGCTAGTGAAAGGTTACAATGTGTTTGAAGTGCTAGTGAAAGGTTACAATGTTTTTGAAGTGCTAGTGAAAGGTTACAATGTGTTTGAAGTGCTAGTGAAAGGTTACAATGTGTTTGAAGTGCTAGTGAAAGGTTACAATGTGTTTGAAGTGCTATTAAAAGGTTACAATGTGTTTGAAGTGCTATTGAAAGGTTACAATGTGTTTGAAGTGCTAATGAAAGGTTGCAATGTGTTTGAAGTGCTAGTGAAAGGTTGCAATGTGCTTGAAGTGCTAGTGAAAGGTTGCAATGTGTTTGAAGTGCTAGTGAAAAGTTGCAATGTGTTTGAAGTGCTGGTGAAAGGTTACAATGTGTTTGAAGTGCTGGTGAAAGGTTACAATGTGTTTGAAGTGCTGTGGAAAGGTTACAATGTGTTTGAAGTGCTGGTGAAAGGTTACAATGTGTTTGAAGTGCTGTGGAAAGGTTACAATGTGTTTGAAGTGCTAGTGAAAGGTTCCAATGTGTTTGAAGTGCTGGTGAAAGGTTACAATGTGTTTGAAGTGCTGGTGAAAGGTTACAATGTGTTTGAAGCGCTGGGGAAAGGTTACAATGTGTTTGAAGTGCTAGTGAAAGGTTGCAATGTGTTTAAAGTGCTAGTGAAAGGTTACAATGTGTTTGAAGTGCTAGTGAAAGGTTACAATGTGTTTGAAGTGCTAGTGAAAGGCTACAATGTGTTTGAAGTGCTAGTGAAAGGTTACAATGTGTTTGAAGTGCTAGTGAAAGGTTGCAATGTGTTTGAAGTGCTAGTGAAAGGTTACAATGTGTTTGAAGCGCTGGTGAAAGGTTGCAATGTGTTTGAAGTGCTAGTGAAAGGTTACAATGTGTTTGAAGCACTGGGGAAAGGTTACAATGTGTTTGAAGTGCTAGTGAAAGGTTACAATGTGTTTGAAGCGCTGGGGAAAGGCTACAATGTGTTTGAAGCGCTGGGGAAAGGCTACAATGTGTTTGAAGTGCTAGTGAAAGGTTACAATGTGTTTGAAGTGCTAGTGAAAGGTTACAATGTGTTTGAAGCGCTGGGGAAAGGCTACAATGTGTTTGAAGTGCTAGTGAAAGGCTACAATGTGTTTGAAGTGCTAGTGAAAGGTGACAATGTGCTTGAAGTGCTGTGGAAAGGTTACAATGTGTTTGAAGTGCTAGTGAAAAGTTACAATGTGTTTGAAGTGCTGGTGAAAGGTTACAATGTGTTTGAAGTGCTGTGGAAAGGTTACAATGTGTTTGAAGTGCTGGTGAAAGGTTACAATGTGTTTGAAGTGCTGTGGAAAGGTTACAATGTGTTTGAAGTGCTAGTGAAAGGTTACAATGTGTTTGAAGTGCTGGTGAAAGGTTACAATGTGTTTGAAGTGCTGGTGAAAGGTTACAATGTGTTTGAAGCGCTGGGGAAAGGTTACAATGTGTTTGAAGTGCTAGTGAAAGGTTGCAATGTGTTTAAAGTGCTAGTGAAAGGTTACAATGTGTTTGAAGTGCTAGTGAAAGGTTACAATGTGTTTGAAGTGCTAGTGAAAGGTTACAATGTGTTTGAAGTGCTAGTGAAAGGTTACAATGTGTTTGAAGTGCTAGTGAAAGGTTGCAATGTGTTTGAAGTGCTAGTGAAAGGTTGCAATGTGTTTGAAGCGCTGGTGAAAGGTTGCAATGTGTTTGAAGTGCTAGTGAAAGGTTACAATGTGTTTGAAGCACTGGGGAAAGGTTACAATGTGTTTGAAGTGCTAGTGAAAGGTTACAATGTGTTTGAAGCGCTGGGGAAAGGCTACAATGTGTTTGAAGCGCTGGGGAAAGGCTACAATGTGTTTGAAGTGCTAGTGAAAGGTTACAATGTGTTTGAAGTGCTAGTGAAAGGTTACAATGTGTTTGAAGCGCTGGGGAAAGGTTACAATGTGTTTGAAGTGCTAGTGAAAGGCTACAATGTGTTTGAAGTGCTAGTGAAAGGTGACAATGTGCTTGAAGTGCTGTGGAAAGGTTACAATGTGTTTGAAGTGCTAGTGAAAAGTTACAATGTGTTTGAAGTGCTAGTGAAAGGCTACAATGTGTTTGAAGTGCTTAGGGGAAAGGTAACAATGTGATTGAAGTGCTAGGGAAAGGCTACATTGTGTTTGAAGTGCTAGTGAAAGGTTACAATGTGTTTGAAGTGCTAGTGAAAGGTTACAATGTGTTTGAAGTGCTAGTGAAAGGTTACAATGTGTTTGAAGTGCAAAGGAAAGGTGACAAAGTGTTTGAAGTGCTATGGAAAGGCCACAAAGTGTTTGCATTCAACTTTAAAGGGAACATGGTTAAATGCATTTAATGTTGCATGTTAATTTTCTAAAGGCCATTGAATTGAGAATATTGTATTGCAGGTAAATAGCATAGGTGGTGTATACCAGTACCTGGAGGACACTGTTATCCCTGTGATGAAGGTAGCCTCTCAATATGGCAGGAGGGAGATCTCCACAGCCTCAGAATTTTTTCTGGTTGGACCATACAGGCTTAGACAGCTTAGGGTTGGAGGTTGGTTTTCTCCAGTATTGTATTGCCATTATTAATAACTGCATTTACAAAATACAATGCATTTTTGTACACACAATTTGTTTAAGTGACACTCTTATTCAAAATCAATTCATACACTTGGATAGCAAACATAAATTTTGTGTGATAAACCTTTTACTTCTTACTTAAAAATAATGCATATATGGAAAATATTAATTGATTGGTGAGTGCTATAAGATTTACTGTGATCTACAATCATCTTGTAAGGTAGAAATACAGTGTACTCTGCACCTTTCTTTCAAATTAAACTCGGTATCCTTCATAAAAACCATTGTTTTTGACATTTATTCGTCCTTTTTGGTATATTAAAACAATTGTATTAATTGTGGTAAATCTTGTATGGGAGTAATAGTGCATCTTTAAAAACAGATATGGACTTGAATAAACGCTTTTAAACTGCAAATGTTTTCATAAACAAGCAGGAATTAACTTAATTGAAAGAGCAACATCAACATCTTTCTCAATGACATCTTCTACTTTATCAAGAAGTCAGCATTGTATAATTTTGCAAAGGTCAAGGTAAGAGCTCAAAGATTGAAATGATCCTTATCCAGGCTGTTTCTTGACCATGCATTATAGGATTTTTAAAAAAAACTACCATCAAGGTTGACATCATAATGAGGTGGCGTGTTGTGCAGAAGACCCATGTAACTCAAAGGTCATGGTCAAGGTAAGAGGCCACACCATCGGAAAAACTAGTCGATGTTATCATATTAAGTCACATTAATCCATCTTACTTTTTCATAGAAAAAAAAATGTGTTTAAGAATTGCAAAAACCAGGCGGAATTCTACGTTAAAGTTTTTATTCCATGCCTTAAAGTCAATAGTTTTTATCAAATTGTAAAATTTATGGTTTCTTTTGATCTTCATGGAATTTGATCAGATTATTTGTATGAACATAATTTCTGATAAAAGTATAAATATGAGTCTTCTTGGTTTAAAAACTATGTCATTAGCTAAAATGTAGAGTGTGCAAAATTGCATAGTCAAATAATGTATCATTAATGAAAAATGTGGCGTTGCCAAATTGGCATCTTGTTTTGTACTTGTGCATGAAAATAAAAGGCTTTTGTAAATACTTTTTCCATGTGTAACCTATTTAAAACTATATGCTTTAATTTCCAGGTCACCAATTCATAGTTATGTATGTTTTTGTTATTCATGTCGGAAATAGCTCATTGAACACATATTTTTTTTTGTATTATATACCCGACTTAAATGAAAATTCTTGTATCTTGTAAAGCAAAATGTAAGGGAACTTCAAAAAATAGTTTAGATAGCATTACCTATGTTAGGAAACAGGCTTTTGTTTGCAAGGCAATAATTAGGCCAAATAACATGTATATTCAATATCAGTGTCCCTATGTAATGTAATACATGTAGTATTGTTATATTTCAGACCACCTATGGAACACTACCCATCAAATAAAGATTATGTATTGCAAAATTGTGTTTTCAGATTCTTGTACACCAAAAATTGTGAAAGGACTTCCTGTTGGCTGTAAGCCGTCATATTCTCTCACTGGCGAGGACAGTGGCAACTACAAGAAATCATGGAGCATCCCATTGTTGGATGAAGGTAGGCCATCATATTCTCTCACTAAAAACATCATAATTCCTCACTATAAACCATCCTGGAAGACCCCAGTTTTGGATGAAGGTAAGTCATTTTATTCCCTGACTAAAACCGTCATTTTCCCTCACTTGCGAGGACAGTGGCAACTGTAAACAATCCTGGAGTATCCCAGTGTGGGATAAAGGTAGGCCATCATGTTCCCTCATTGGGGAGGACATTTGCAACTATAAACAATCCTAGAGGATCCCAGTGTTCGATGGAGGTAAACCATCATATTCCCTCACTGGGGAGGACTGTGGCAACTATAAACAATCCTAGAGGATCCCAGTGTTCGATGAAGGTAAACCATCATATTCCCTCACTGGGGAGGACAGTGGCAACTATAAACAATCCTGGAGTATCCCAGTGTTCGATGAAGGTAAGCCATCATGTTCCCTCACTGGGGAGGACAGTGGCAACTATAAACAATCCTGGAGGACCCCAGTGTTCGATGAAGGTAAGCCATCATATTCCCTCACTTGGGAGGACAGTGGCAACTATAAACAATCCTGGAGGACCCCAGTGTTCAATGAAGGTAAGCCATCATATTCCTTCACTTGGGAGGACAGTGGCAACTATAAACAATCCTGGAGGACCCCAGTGTTCGATGAAGGTAAGCCATCATATTCCCTCACTTGGGAGGACAGTGGCAACTATAAACAATCCAAAGTATCTCAGTGTTCAATGAAGGTAAGCCATCATATTCCCTCACTGGGGAGGACAGTGGCAACTATTAACAATCCTGAAGGATCCCAGTGTTCAATGAAGGTAAGCCATCATATTCCCTCACTTGGGAGGACAGTGGCAACTATAAACAATCCTGGAGTATCCCAGTGTTCAATGAAGGTAAGCCATCATATTCCCTCACTGGGGAGGACAGTGGCAACTATAAACAATCCTGGAGTATCCCAGTGTTCAATGAAGGTAAGCCATCATATTCCCTCACTGGGGAGGACAGTGGCAACTATTAACAATCCTGAAGGATCCCAGTGTTCGATGAAGGTAAGCGATCATATTCCCTCACTGGGGAGGACAGTGGCAACTATAAATACTCCTGGAGTATCCCAGTGTTCGATGAAGGTAAGCGATCATATTCCCTCACTTGGGAGGACAGTGGCAACTATAAACAATCCTGGGGAGGACAGTGGCAACTGTAAACAATTTTGGAGTATCCCAGTGTTGGATGAAGGTAAGCCATCATATTCCCTCACTGGGGAGGACAGTGGCAACTAGAAACAATCCTGGAGGATTCCAGTGTTTGATGAAGGTAAGCCAGCATATTCCCTCAAGGGAGGGCAGTGGCAACTATAAACAATCCTGGAGTATCTCAGTGTTCTATGGAGGTAGGCCATCATATTCCCTCACGGGAGGACAGTGGCAACTATAAACAATCCTGGAGGACCCCAGTGTTCAATGAAGGTAAGCCATCATATTCCCTCACTGGGGAGGATAGAGGCAACTATAAACAATCCTGGAGTATCCCAGTGTTGGATGAAGGTAGGCCATCATATTCCCTCACTGGGGAGGACAGAGGCAACTATAAACAATCCTGGAGTATCCCAGTGTTCGATGAAGGTAAGCCATGATATTTCCTCACTGGGGAGGACGGAGGCAACTATAAACAATCCTGGAGTATCCCAGTGTTCGATGAAGGTAAGCCCTCCTATTCCCTCACTGGGGAGGACAGAAACAATCCTGGAGTATCCCAGTGTTCTATGAAGGTAGGCCATCATATTCCCTCACTGGGGAGGGCAGTGGCAACTATAAATAATCCTGGAGTATCCCAGTGTTGTATGAAGGTAGGCCATCATAGTCCCTCACTGGGGAGGACAGTGGCAACTATAAACAATCCTGGAGTATCTCTTTGTTGGATGAAGGTAAGCCATCATATTCCTTCACTAAAATCATTATATTCCCTCACTTTGGAGGACAGTGGCAACTATAAATAATACTGGAGCATCCCAGTATTTGATGAAGCTTCACATAATTATCATCCAATATCACTTAAAATGGTGCCTGTATTATTAGCCCTTGATAGTCGGAAAAAGTCGAGCAAAAGCTTTATATTAGCCATAACAAACCAAAAATATTTTTCAAGACAATTACATGAAAGTTTTAATACATGTTATCATTAACAGTGTGCAGCAAGACCCAAAAGTTTTTAATATTTTTAACTCACCTCAGTACAAAGTGCTCAAAGTGAGCTATTGTGATCGCCCTGCGTCCATCGTCCGTTGTAGTCGTCCGTCGTCAATAATTTGACTGTTAACACCCCAGAGGTCACAAATTGGGCACAATCTTAATGAAAGGAGAAGGTTACCCACAAAAAAATCTTGGACGAGTTCGATATTGGGTCATCTGGGGTTAAAAACAAGGTCAACAGGTTAAATTAAAGGAAAAGCTTGTTAACACTCTAGAGGTCACATTTATGACTGTATCTTCAGGAAACTTGGTCAGAATGTTTATATTAATCATCTCTAGGTCAAGTTCGAATCTGGGTCATGTGCAGTCAAAAACTAGGTCACAAGGTCAAATCAAAGGAAAAGCTTGTTAGCACTCTAGAGGTCATATTTATGACTGTATGGTCATGAAACTTTGTCAGAATGTATATATTGATTAGTTCTCGGCCAAGTTTGAATCTGGGTCATGTGTGGTCAAAATCTAGGTCACCAGGTCAAATTTAAGGAAAAGCATGTTAACACTCTAGAGGCCACATTTATGACCATATGTTCATGGAACTTGTTCAGAATGTTATTCTTGATGATCTTTATTGGATCAGGTGAGTGATACAGGGCCTTCAGGGCCCTCTTGTTTAGTTATGCTCCTAAGTCCTTGTTCAACTTGATAATTAAAATTGAAGACGAGATTTGGAGTTTATTAACTAATACAATACTGACAGTGGCTTGTTGATTAAAGTCATATGGATAGTAAACATTGTATAATATTATGGTGGTCATGTTACAATAATACTATTATGACAGTAAATGCATTCCCTGTATTTTCTGGTGGTGTGCTATTCAGATTATGCTATAAACCCATGGATTCACCAGTCTGGCTGGTCCCTGAAGACCCTTCCATTCGTGGGCTCACATGCCACATACTCTGGGGGTGGATATGTCCTACCATTGTCTGGCCAGGAGCAGCGGGATACAGGTGTGTTACAGACTTTCTCCCTACCTTCTACAGTTATAAACTGTTAACTTATTTAAATCATCATATTCAGTGTGTGTTGCTTAAAATGAACACTTAAAACTAAGATATCTTTTCTTTAAATACACCAATTTAAATGGAACAAAGGGCAGTTTATGCCGCTTAAGGAACCTCATCTTTGTTTTATTACCGGAGTTTGATAATGTGATTAGTTTTATCAAACACTTCGACAAACCTCTTTTCAAAATAATATTTTGCCAGTGCTCTGTCAGACGGACGTTTTGTTAAGGTTTGTCGAAGTACTTAAGAAACTAAACTCACAATCATACTCTAGTAAAAGACTGAAGGCGGGGCCCCATTAGCAGCGTAGACTCTGTTATGTTTCATTTAAAATGGTAAAGAAAAAGTGAAATTATCTTTGTTTGAAGTCTTCATTCAAAGCAAAATATTAGCTTCCCATGTAGCATTTATGACTCAGTTTATCACTTGGTATACACATACTGATATTCCTGAGGTCATACCAACCTGATTTTGTGTTAAGGGTAATCAAACATTTAGGTTTTTAGCATTCAAATTGTTTTTTTTTACCAAGACCTGCTTTCAGCAATGGAACATTTTTCTTGAGCTTAACTTTTAAAATAACAATAACATGAGTCAAGAAATATATGATGTGCAGGGAGAAATTATTCGAATGGCTTGATGTACATGATGAGTTCTTATTGCCTTTTGTTGGTGATTTTGTTAACATTGGCATTTGTTGCTAATCGATTTAGAGGGTTTCTTTCCTGGCCAAATTTAGAGACTCTAAGTTTTTTTGTTCCTGGCCAAATTTAGAGACTCTTAGTTTGTTTTTGTTTTTCATGGCCAAATTTAGAGACTCTTAGTTTTGTTTTGTTCCTGGCCAAATTTAGAGACTCTTAGTTTTTCAGTTGGCCAAATAGAATTAATTAGTTATTGTGTTACATTGGACCGATTGTTCAGAACTTTGTTAAAGTTAAAAATAATGTTAAAAAAATCTTTGTTAAATTTCAAATACTTTCTTATACACTGATACCCTATTTCTAACAGGATTTGAGACAACTGTTTCAGCTGTACTTCTTATTTTTTAAATATTTGAGGATATCATGAACTATTTCACGTTTAAAAGTTCACATCGTTAATTAAACAAAGTTGTGAACAATTGGTCTGTTCCGTACTTGACTGTTAGTAGCCAAATTAGGCTAACATTAAGCTTTGAAACAGTTAGATAGCACAACATCCTTACAGTTTAAACTGAAACTTGTGTATGTATTGAAAAATATGAGTGCACCATAATTACATTCAGTTGAATTTTTTTGTTGTAATTTACTCCTAAGGCTGTTTCCCCTTGCGAAAAACTGTCCATTTTTCCCAAAATTTTCTAACCTTTTCCCAATTTGATAAATGCAGATTATGTTTATGAATAATAAGCAATGAATTTCTTGAAATATAAACAAAATCTTGACAAGACTTACTCTTTCAAAGCAAAATGTATGCATATTAGCCAATATATTAGCTGTTTTGGCCTGATATTGTATTTTTCCCAAAGTTTTTTTTTTCCCAAATTGCAAGGCAGAGGCTGTAAAAGTAATTCCAAAAAACCCCACTGACATTAACCCTTATGAATAAGCTTATTTACATGGATTTTGCAGATTCACTTGAGGACTTGGAAACCAGAGGATGGATTGATCGAAATACTCGTGCAGTATTTCTGGAGTTTACTTTCTATAACCCGAATGTGGACATGTTCACCGTGGGTGTGTACATGTTTGAGTTTACCAACACTGGTGGAGTGTACCCAAGTCATCATGAAATTTCTACTAGTCTACATCACTACTCCAGTAGCTATGGAAAGTTTGTGGCCGTATGTGAAGTTCTCTTTGCGGCCTTCAATCTTACTTTCATCATTATTGAAGTGAAGAAGTTCAGAAAACAAGGAAAGTCTGAATACTTTTCTAGCATTTGGACGATTATAGAATTATGTCAGATTGGAATGGCTGTAGCTGTTGTGGTTATGTTTGTTCAAAGAGTACTAGCTGTTGGAAGTGTGATGGGTGATTTCAAGTCCTCCAAGGGTGAAACATTTGTCAGCTTCTATCCTGCTGTTTTCTGGGATGCTGTCCTTATGTACGTGATGGGTGGGCTTATGACAACAGTCATATTGATAACTATCAAGTTGCTGATATTTAACCGCAAGATGTTCCTCTTATCGTACACTTTGTCGGCAGTCCATATGCATCTGTTATCTTTTTTACTCATCTTCGCCATCATCACTTTCGCTTTTGCCGCGTTTTCATATCTACTGTTCAACTCCGTGTTCAGGGGCTACAAAACCCTTGGTGATGCGTTGGTATCCAATGTAAGTCTGTTAATGGGCATAGCAGACTTTGTTGGTCTCTACGAGTACAACCGAATCATCGGTGTCGTCTTCCTGTTCAGTTTTGTGTTTACCGTCTATTTTGGTGTGATGACATTTGTCCAAGCTATTCTCAATGTGGGCCGCATAGAAGCAAGGGACAGAATCAAGGGCAAGAAGAATCATCTGGATCACATAAACTATATCACTTCAAAACTGAAGATGCTTGTTCAACAGAAATAAATTGTTTCATTCCTAAAAATCAACAGAAGTAAAATTTTGTATTTAAAGTTCAACAGAATTAAACAGTTTCCTACCGGTATTGAAAGTTCAACTGATATAAACTGTTTCCTATTTAAAGTTCAATATAAATAAACTTTTTCCTATTTTAAGTTCAAGAGATATAAACTGTTTGCTATAGAAAGTTCAACAGTTGAAAACGGTTTTCTGTATAAAATTCAACAGAAAAAACTGTTTCCTACTTAAAGTTCAACAGAAATAAACTGTTTGCTATAGAAAGTTCAACAGTTGAAAACTGTTTCCTGTATAGAATTCAACAGAAAAAAACTGTTTCCTATTTAAAGTTCAACAGAAATAAACTGTTTCCTATTTAAAGTTCAACAGAAATAAACTGTTTTTCTTATTTAAAGTTCAACAGAAATAAACTGTTTCCTATTTAAAATTCAACAGATATAAACTGTTCCTTATTTAAAATTCAAATGAAGTAGACAATACCTTGCCAAATAGGAATTATCTGTTTCAGTGTATAAAGAACACAATGAGTTGATGTTAATGTTTATCTGTTTTTGTTTTATTTTTGATTTGGTATTTTATTATGACATTTGTTAAATTTGCTGTGTGTTTCACAGTTACATCATTGATTTAGACAAGTCTAGAGAAGGGATATGATGAGACTGTGAACATTACAGATCATGTGTTTATTGTTGGACACATATTTAAAATAATTATCCACCTTTAACTTTATTAGCACATGGAAATGTCAATGTATTATCATAGCCTTTGTTATGTCTGCATGCAAATTTTCTTTAAAACAATAATAAATACATTTTACAAAATACGTATATGTAGAAAAAATAAATAAACAATCAATGAGAAGGTGTTCATGTTCTTATAAACATTTAGTAAGAATTTACTATTCTTTAACAAAGATACATAATTTCCTAAGTTCTGTTCTGTTAGTTGAATTTAATAACTGGACATACTTAATCACGGACGGTTTTATAAGTTAGTATTCTTTATATGGTTCCTTCTAAGAGCATCACTTTTAGAACAGATACATTGTACATGTAAGATTAACAGGTAATGCTGACTTAAATGATTGTTGGATTTTGCTCCTTTTCGAATGAACAAAGAACAGATGGCCATTAATTGGCATTTATGCATGTTTTACAACAATCTCTGTAACTGTAAACAAAATAAGTTTTAGATGTTATCAGAAAAAAAAGTTATTTTTATTGTCATATAGAAGATACATGTATTATGTTATTGATAAGTTTAAAGGGGCTAGGCATCAAATATGGTCCAAAAATCGGCTTATACATTATTTCCTCAAAACAAACATAAAATTGTCAATGCAAGCTACTACGAGGCTGATATACGACATCACTCTACATTGTGGTTAAAATTTTGAAAAAAAAATGCAATATTTATGTTGCTGTCTCATCGGTGTTTCCCCGTTTAAAATAGCGCAAATAAATGGTTCCCCAGTCAAAACACATCTGGTAATGAGTGCAGATAAATATACCGATGCTATTTTTTAACTTGGTGGAATTTACGTGGTAGACAACCCTGTAGTTATATAGGAAATTTCGAATTGGTAAAAAAACTTCAAAAGATGCATGTGTCATAAGCAATGTAGTACATCAGATAGCCGACAATTCAATTCAATTCAATATACACAACGATGTCAGTTTTATTTACGTTTTTGACAATTTTCTTTATTTCTTGCAATTGTATTATCAGACGATGTCCAACCCCTTTAATGTGCAATTGAATATATATTTATCCAATAAATGTTTTTAAACCTCGATCCTGTACATGTTTGTACAGACATTTTCTTAATGAATGTTTTCCTAGTTTAATCTTGAATAATGTTCATGAAAGTTTGTTAGTTAATCAATGTTATTTCAACAGTATGTAAATAAATCATGGTTTCAAAAAATATTGTTTTTTATACTGTTGTGATATAATGACACCCATAAGTAAACATGTAAGGGGTCTTCACTGTAAATTTTAAATGATCACTCATGGGCACACCTGAAACATTTGAACTGTACGCCTATATACGTTAATGAGCCTTCGACATGTTCAAGCTTCACTCTCACAGATTTACGGTTTTTACACCTTTTTTTATTTTTTGTCTTGGAAAGAGCAAATTTTTGCGTAAATATCTGCAAACCAATGATAAAAGATTGCTGACAAAAGATCAGAGCACAGATTTTAATATTTCAGTTCAAAAATTAATGTTTTATGGCTTAAACTGTTTAAGAAAAATGCATAAAACATGAATTTTTATGCCCCCACAAAGTGGCGGCATATAGGGTTGCCCTTGTCCGTACGTACGTCTGTCTGTCTGTACGTACGTACGTCCCGAAGATTGTTTCCGATCTATAATTCTTGAAAACTGTTTGTCCAATCCTCACCAAACTTTAAACACATGTTTGTGACCATAATATCTTGATCAAGTTCGATAGTCATGGAAATCGCTTTAGTCATTTAGGAGTTACGGCCCTTTTTTGCCAAAAATACTTCAAAAATATATGTTTCCAATCTAATTCTTGAAAAGTATGTGTCCAATCCTCACCAAACTTTACATACATGATTGTGACCATAATATCTTGATCAAGTTCGATAGCCATGGAAATCGCTTTTGTCATTTAGGAGTTACGGCCCTTTATTTGCAAAAAAAGACTTGAGATTATCCTGAATAATCATTATGGCTTATTTTCTGTGACAAAAAATCGAAGTGGGGGCATCCGTGTCCTATGGACACATTTCTAGTTGAACTTACATATAAAAATCTGCGATCTAATTGTTTGTCAGCAGTCTTATATCAATGGTTTTCATGGATTTCCACAAAAATTGGCTTGTTCCAAGACAAAAAATAAAAAAAGTTGTCAAAACGTCTATCTGTGAGAGTAGCTTTAAAGTCTCTATTTAGTTTATCTCAATAAATTATGAGGTAGGAACATTTTGATGAATACATGTTCTCAAAAAAACAACACTCTTTTCCAAAATGCAGAAAAAAAATGCGCCTAAGTGCCATAATGCGCTTTTAATGCGGAAATAAAATGCGCTTTAAACACAGACAATTTGTGCTTTTAACGCAGAAAAATGCCTTTTGGTGCATTCATGCGCTCTTTTAGTCCAAAATAAATATTTAAGTTCAGAAAAAATGCGCTTCAGTCACAAAAAGTGCGCCTTTTTAGCTCACCTGTCACATAGTGACAAGGTGAGCTTTTGTGATCACAATTTGTCCGGCGTCCGTCCGTAAACTTTTACTTTAAACGACATCTCCTCATAAACCGCTTAGCCAATTTCATCCAAACTTCACAGGAATGTTCCTTGGTTGGTCCCCTTTGAAAATTGTTCAAAGAATTGAATTCCATGCAGAACTCTGATTGCCATGGCAATGGAAAGGAAAAACTTTAAAAATCTTCTACTCCCAAACCACAAGGCTTAGGCCGTTGATATATGGTAGGTAGGATCACCAAATGGTCCTCTACCAAGATTGTTCAAATTATGGCCCTTGGGTCAAAATTGGCCCCACCCGGGGGGTCATGGGTTTTCTCTATATGTTTATAGTGAAAACTTAAAAAATCTTCTCCTCTGAACTTACTTGGCCTAGAGCTTAGATATTTGTCATGATTCATCGTCTAGTGGACCTCTACAAAGTTTGTTCAAATTATGGCCTTGGGGTCAAAATTGGCCCCGCCCCGGGGGGTCATGGGTATGCTCTATATGTTTATAGTTAAAACTTCAAAAATCTTCTCCTCTGAACTTACTTGGCCTAGAGCTAAGATATTTGTCATGATTCATCGTCTAGTGGACCTCTACAAAGTTTGTTCAAATTATGGCCTTGGGGTCAAAATTGGCCCCGCCCCGGGGGGTCATGGGTATGCTCTATATGTTTATAGTTAAAACTTCAAAAATCTTCTCCTCTAAACTTACTTGGACTAGAGCTTAGATATTTGGCATGATTCATCGTCTAGTGGACCTTTACAAAGATTGTTCAAATTATGGCCTTGGGGTCAAAATTGGCCCCGCCCCGGGGGGTCATGGGTTTTCTCTATATGTTTGTAGTGAAAACTTCAAAAATCTTCTCCTTTGAACTTACTTGGACTAGAGCTTAGATATTTGGCATGATTCATCGTCTAGTGGACCTTTACAAAGATTGTTCAAATTTTGGCCTTGGGGTCAAAATTGGCCCCGCCCCGGGGGGTCATGGGTATACTTGATATGTTTATAGTTAAAACTTCAAAAATCTTCTCCTCTTAACTTACTTGGACTAGAGCTTAGATATTTGGCATGATTCATCGTCTAGTGGACCTCTACAAAGTTTGTTCAAATTATGGCCCTGGGGTCAAAATTGGCCACACCCCGGGGCTGATGGGTTTTCTCTATATGTGTTATAGTGAAAACTTAAAAAATCTTCTCCGAACTCACAAAGACAAGTAACGTCTTAATTTAAACTGGATAACATATTTAGTACACATACCAATTTTCAATATGGGCCACATACAACAATTAATAACAAATATACATATATAGATACACACGTAAAATCAAGTAGTGACAAGAGCTTAGATATTTGGCATGATATATCATCGAGTTGACTTGTACCAATATTGTTCAATCTTTGGCCCTGGGGTCAAAAAATGGCCCCACCCGGGCGGTCATGGGTTTCCTTATATATGTATATGATGAAAACTTATAAAATCTTCTTCTCCGAAACCAAAAGGCCAAGGCCTTAGATATTTGGTATGAAGCATTGTTTATCGGACCACTATTAAGATTGTTCAAACTTTAGCCCTGGGGTCAAAATTGGCCACGCCCCGTGTTCATAGGCTTAGGTTTTCAATATTTTTATATAGTCTTATATAATAAAACTTTAAAAATCCTCTTTTCCAAAATATAAGACCTAGAGCTTTCATATTTGGTATATAGTGTTACCTAGTGGACCTACACCAAAGGTATTCAAATTATTGTCCCGGGGTCAAATTGGCCTTGCTCAGGGGTCATTTGTTTTTACATTGTCTGGTCACTTAAACATCTTTTCCTCTGAAAGTAAAGGTCAGAATGACTCCATACTTGATATGTAGCATCCTTACATGGTCCTCTCTCAACTTCGTTCAAATGGTTTTGTTTGGCCCCTTTTAGGGGTCACCAGAGCAAAAAATAGAAAAAACCTTTAAACAACTTGATCTTATTAACTGCTTGATGGATCTTCAAGTCTGAAGCATCCTAGCATGGGCCTCTGTCAGGTCTTTTCAAATAATTTTGTTTGGCCCCTTTTAAGGGCCACCAGAGCTAAAATTAGTAAAAAAAACTTTTCTTCGCATGAACCCCTTGATAGATCTTCAGCAAATTTGGTTTGAAGTGTCCTTGCATGGACCTCTCTTAAATTTGTTCACATAATTTTGTTTGGCCAAGTTGCCATGGCAACCTAAAGGAAAATGTCAACAATTGGTTATAATCATCTTCTTCTCCTAAACTGCTTTGACAATTTTGATGAAACATCATAGGAATGATCCTTGGTTGGTGTTTTTTCAAAATTGTTCAAAGAAATTAATTCCATGTAGAACTCTGGTTGACATGGCAACCTAAAGGAAAAGTGTCAACAATTGGTTACAATCATCTTCTTCTCCTAAACCGCTTGGACAATTTTGATGAAACTTCATAGGAATGATCCTTGGTTGGTGCTTTTTCAAAATTGTTCCAAAAAAATAATTCCATGCAGAACTCTGGTTGCCATGGCAACCTGAAGGAAAATATAGGCTGTCGTGTCCGCGCTGTGACTTACTCTTATATGGACAGATTTTAGAATGACTTGCCATATGTTTTCGACATACCAAGACAACGTGTCGTGTGCAAGACCCATGTCCCTACCTCTAAGGTGAAAGATACACTAAGTGTTTATTCACAATGGAATGCTGAATATGAGGACATAAAGAGTGTTGGCTGTCATTTAGTATGATTGTTTTTTTTTCTATGCTCAGAGGCAATTTAATATAACTTGCAATATGTATTTGACACATAAAGGCAAGATCAACTTTTTATGTACTTGTTCATAGATCAATGTCACATTGGGGGGCATTTGTCACATACTTTGACAGCTCTTGTTCAATATTCTTTGAGAAACAAGCTATATTTATAACAAAGGTTAAACTCTTTTACTCAGGTGAGCGATTTAGGGCCATCATGGCCCTCTTGTTTAATATAGTTTTTAATTCAATCAGTAAGAAAAATACGGTGCGTTTTAAATGCACATTTAACACACTCTTGAGAAGAGATAGTAATGAAAGAATCGTTTTTAATGCAGTAGTATACAAGTACCATACGATTATTAAGCAGTACAGACATCCATTAAGTGATTTTGATATTATGTAACTTGGCCTGGTGACCTATGAGCTGGTGTGACCCATTTCAACTTGACCTAGATTTCTGAAAGACAATCATTCTGGGTCTGTTTTATGCTGATCAGATGAAATTTTATTCACAATGCTTTTATATGCTTTGACCTGAAATGGTCTTGCTTTTGACCTGACACAACCTATACTCAATATAAGTTTATATTTGAGGGCGATTTATACATTCACAGGCTTTCAAGCGGGCCCTTCTTTTCCTACTTTTTTGTTAGGCTCCTACTTTTCCCTACTTTTTTTGTAAAAATAGTTCGAGAAATAATAGAAAAGTTTAAACTAAATGCATTGTTTGAAATCTTGATTTTAATAAGAAGCAATTTCTAGTATTTTTGTATGATAAGTTTGATGCAGTAGGTCTCCATTGTTGCAAGAGGGGTTCTGTGATGAGAATGAGTGGTGCATGTTCGCTAGTCAGAGACACTCATTCCAGGTTCATCTCCTGATCCTGTGGCTTGAAGCACTGGTTTCTAAGCAAAGATAACTGAATGTACAATACAATTGATGAATAGGTTAAGTTGTCATCCGAAAAGGTAAGTGAAGAGTCCTACTATCCCTACTTTTTGCTCTTAATATCCCTATTTTTCCCTACTTTTTTTTGAAAAAATCGTACTTTTATCCCTACTTTTTTGTTATTGGTCACTTGATAGCCTGCATTCATAAACACAATAATTCTTATTAATTTTCACTATGATCCGATAAAAAGTATCCTAAACTGCATTGCTGGGAGTATTCTCGAATATTTAAGCGACATCAATTGACATTAACCATAAGTTTGTAAAACTCGCCAATCTGACTAACATACATAAAGATAAGATGAAGTTAGAACCTCGTAGATTGTTTACAATGAACATGCTTAAAAAGTTGCACAACCAAGCAGCACAATTCTTGACCTAATGTTCCGCTTTGGAGTCCTTTATCGAATGTGATATTATGGCTAGTATTGCCTATTAACATTCTACCAAAGATTTATAATGTACACACGCTAATTGTAGAACGGACGGCGGACATTCAACGTTTCTATTAACTTACCCTGTGCACGTGCTAAAGTGAGCTGATTTACTTACGTAACATAATTAAAGTCCCATTATGTTTTAGTGATATAAACTTTTTTGTATGCATATCCAAATGGCTTCTCTTCACATTTTTGACATTTCTAAACCCATAATGATAAGAAATGCAATAACAAAATGCATCAACACCGAAAATAAAATCACAATCTAAACTCAGCACGCTCAACGTCGTTTTGAAATTTGCATATTGTAATGTTCTGTGCAATGTACATTATGTGCTAAGAACATTAAGTAACAGATCCTTGTGTATGTAAAGGAGTAAGTCAGACCCGAAACGGGATTTGTATAATAGGTTTATTCTGTACAACAGTTTAACAACAACTATCATTCTTGAAATACACGAATAGGGGTGGACGTGTAAGCTTATTTATACTCGCACTCGGGCCTTGCCTATTCAGTGAGTGCTCCGTTAAAATTGTTAGTTTTTTTTTTTTTTTTTTTGGAGCATATTGCACAGACAGAATGTATCCCTGGTTAGAGCAACCTTGGTACGTTAACACTTTATCCCTCCCGGAAGACGATTAGTATTTTGATAGTCAAATGTGTTACCACTAGACCACGGATCCGCCACATACATGAAAATAAAGCAGTGAAAGCTATTCGCTGACAACTAGCTGGTAGGCGGAGCTTATCAGATCCTGCATAGCATATCAGAGACCAATAACCATATCACGTGAATATTTCTGAATACCTAAAATTCTATGTAGTTTTAAATACTAATGATCTGCATTTATTAAGAAGTTTTTGGTTGAAACAGTTTTCCCGGCAATATAGAAATAATACTTATTTTATCATTATTTTACTCTATGATATAGAAATTGCAGAAAAGAGGTTTTATAGTATAAAACTGAAAATATTTTGGTTTAAATGGGGTGCAAAATTTATGTGAAAAACAAGCTCAGTAGCAAAAAGTTTAAACATTAACCCGGTTAAATGGCAATGGGTAAAGGCAACCGACATAGAACATAAAAACAAAAAATCACAAACAAGAAACATGGGTAAACAGCTCAGATCTCCAGTAACAGCACATTGCATACATGCTATATATATAAAACAGGCGAATTCGTTGAATTGATATCCCCCGCCTGATTGGGCTAGGTCAAGGAATGGAAATCAATTGTTGGTAATATATATATAAGTTTGAGTTTGATTGCAACTGTTTGAAATAAAAAAAACATTGTATATAATGTAGCATTTAGAATTGACCAATTAACACCTAGTTTATGACTCCATGTTACCCAGTTCCAAACAAACATTTCATCAAGGCAAACATTCTGATCAAGTTTTATGAAGATTGGTCCAGATATCTTGCAAAAATTACAGCCTCTAGAGTGTCCACAAGGTTTTTTAAGATTTGACCCAGTGACCACATTTCTGACCCTACATGACCTACTAGTTTCAAAATTTTCCAAGATTTCATCGAGGCAAACATTCTGATTAAGTTTCATGGAAATTAGAGCAGATGTTTTGCCTCTAGAGTGTTCCCAATATTTATGTAAGATTTGACCTAGTGACCTAGTTTTTGACCCCATGTGACCAATTTTAAAACTCTTGTAAGACTTTATTAAGGCAAACATTCTGACCAATGTTGAACATAACTGACTATTCAATACCATTGTTTGGTTCGGGACACAATTTTTCAAAGATTTCACCTTCTGACCTGGTTTCTGACCCCATGTGACCCAGTTTAGAACTATTCAATACCAATAAAGGAAAACAGTCTGATTAAGTTTCATGAAAATTAGATTGCCTCTAGTGTGTTCCCAATATTTTTTCTAAGATTTGACCTATTGACCCACATTTAAAACGCAGTCGAAATTAAACCCAAGAGAACATTCTGACAATGTTTAAACATAATCCGACCAATCACCACCATTAAATAGTTCGGACAATATTTTTTTAATTTGACCTAGTGACCTACATTTTTATCTAAAGTGACCCAGTTTAAAACATGTCCAAGACTTCATCAAGGAAAACTTTCTGATCAAGTTTCATGAATATTCAACCATACATAATGCCTCTAATGTGTATCAAATATCTAAGATTTGATCTTGTGACCTAGTATTTGACCCCCATGTGTCCACTTTTACAAGCGGTCCATATTTCATCAAGGGGTACATCATGACCAAGTTTGAACATAATCCGACCAATCATTACCATTCCAGACAAATTTTTTTCGAAGATTTGACCTAGTGACCTACTTTTCGATCATATGTGACCCAGTTTTTAACAAGTCAATATTTCATCAAGGAAAACATTCTGATTAAGTTTTATAAATATTTGACCATGTTTAATACCTCTTAATATGTTTCAAAGATTTGACCTAGCAGGGGCGTAGCTTGACGAAAATATATGTGTAGGCCACTTTCTGGGGAGGGGGGTACGAGAGCATGCATCCCCGGGATTTCGTTTTAGCTAGATGGTCGTGGATGCGTTTTAGTGTATAATTCTTTGTTGTAAAAATATTAATGAGAGTAACGATATCAATATGTTTTACCTTAAATAAATGTTTTATGTAATGAACGGCGTCAAAGCGCAGACTACTGGTATGCACATTTCGACAAATAATATACGTATCATTAATGTCGTATGAATATGTATTTTAGTGAAAAGGAAAACGATATATTTGAAATACCTGGTTTCCGATATATTAATCAAGTTTTATTGCAGATTTGGCATTTTTATTTTTTCGTTTTTTTTCTTCTGAAAATTGTGTAGGCTGCGGCCTACACGGCCTATAGGAAGCTACGCCCCTACTAATTGTCTTCCAGGAGGGATGTTACATGGGTCCTGTGTGATAGTGCTTATATACACTGGTGCAGGTTAAAGAACCAGTGTAACTGTAACCAGGGTTACATTCTATCTGCGCACTATGCTCCAAAAACATAAAATGACTAACAATCTTATCTGAGCACTCGCCGAATGGGCCAGGCCTGAAAGTGAGTGTAAATAAGCTTACACATCACCGAAATTCCTCAAATGTGTGCAGATCTTTTCAGATAGATTTGTTATCATGCAAATTTTCTCTTTAATTTGCTTGTTTATTTTTAAAATTTGAAATTAAACCTTTGATAAATTTTGATTTTGTTGTACGAAAACAAGGAAATAAACCTCAATGACGGTTTAATATTTTTGTCCAAATTATATAAAATGGCTGATTAGGTTAAACCAAAACTCCACAAAGCGTTCAGATCTTTTCAGACAGATTTGTTATCGTGCAAAGTTTCTTTATATCGCTAGTATATTTTAAGAATTTGAAATAAAACCTTCAATATATCTTGAAAACAATGGCCAAAACATGAAAATAAACCTAAACTGACAATTGGTGGAATGTTTTGGTACAAATAATATATAATATATAATAATAAATGATGATTAATGGTAACACCAATATGGTTAATCAAGAGAAACAATGTACATGTATAAGATTAAACAGGAATGTCCAAGGATTAATAATGTTATTGGAAATATATTATTTACACATACACACATATATATACATGAGCAGACAGTGTACCAATATTTACATATTAAAATGTTTGTTGTATAAAAATAAAATCTACTCTACTCCCCTATAATATCTTACTAACCTAGTTCATTTTTATTGACTAATATTAGAAAACTACAATCACAGACATTCATAAAAATATATTAATAAGTTTTAAAGCTGCACTGACTCGCAGATTGAACGTCTTGACAACTTTTTTGTCTTGGAACAAGCACATTTTTACGAAAATGTATGGAAACCAGTTACTTACGACTGCTGACAAAAAATTAGATCACCGATTTTTATATTTAAGTTCAAAAAATAATGTTTTATGCAATTTTCTTGAACTGTTGATAACAGTTTTAGCCATAAAACATCAATTTTCAAACAGAAATATGAAAATCTGCTATCTGATCTTTTGTCAGTAATCTTTAATCATTGGTTTGGAGATATTTACGCAAAATTTGCTCTTTTCAAGACAAAAAATAAAAAAAAGTTGTAAAAACGGTTTATCTGTGAGAGTGCAGTTTTAAGTTAACAGTTTTTAAAATAATCATAAAACATCAATGATACATAACATAATGGTTTGTATTAACAAAAATAAATGGTTTACTGCGCACAACCATTTATCTTGAGTAAGTACATACTAAGATTATTAAATTTTTAGTGGTCTACATAATATTTTGTAAACTGCCTGGGCCCACCACTGTTTATATCTACCGATTCAACTGATTAAAGTCATTAATCGCTGACTGATTTACTGAAATAAACCTACTGAAAAACTTGAGTCAAAATATTATGTTGACCACTAATTAACATTGAAGTGTGTCTTTTAAAGCAAAGTTATCATCGCCTATGTACTGGCTTCACAAAAATAAAAAAGAGGTTGCAAAAACACTACAATTCATGTCCTAACTTAAGTCAATTTCTAAGGATCTCACTTGTCATAAAATTATGTTAAAATAACCTTAAATTATACCTAAACTACTTTATTTTCATTAATTTGATGTAATGAACATACTTTTATGCTAAAAACACTAACCTTTTCTATAAATTAAATCTGACTACATTTGTTTATGAAATCAAGTTAAGTTAAGAAATGACTTAGATGTTTTGTGAATACCGGCCTGGATCAAGGGAGAGTCTAGTTTTCTCTTAGAAATTCTGAACAGCACTTTTTATTTATTCCAGTAAGCACTTTGTCAAACAATATGGCACAAAATGACTACAAATTAAAAGCATAATGAATACTTAAATGGAAGAAATAGAATTTAAAAGTAAAAGTAAAATACCATTACAATTTACATGTATTTAAATATATGTACTGTTGATGTATGTTTTAGATATTGTTTAATGACAAAAAAAAACTAATAATTATCTAATATCTTAAGGAGTAAATTATTTAAAAATGATTTTTTATTAGATTCAAATTTACGACTGGCCAATTTATATTGCAGTGTATTTAAACCGTATTCATTCATGTTCCTGTGTAACCATTCCAAACTACAGCAAAATATAATAAAAAGGTTATAATCATAGAACACCTGAACATGTTTGTTTGTGTCAAGAAATATTGCGTTGGAAACAGAAGTGAAAACAAGTCCATTTACATCATATTATTAAGTGTAAGGAGAATGGATAAGCCAGGGACTCTCCATACAACACACAAACTTATTGATTTATCTGCCATCTTTCTTGAACACTGTAACTTGTAATTCAAGAAAAACGACAAATGATAAATGACAGACCTGTCACACGAGCACATTTGAAATTGCATTATGGTTTTATAGATTAATTTTAATTTCTTAATAGTTCTCTTAATGCATTCACAATACGAGTGTGTTATGATTAGCTAATATACATCACTTTTTTATTGTGTATAAACGATTGATGAGTAGTTAAAGTATTTGTAATAGTCTCTTATAAGTCTCTAAGAATGACCATGTACCTCAGTAAATATAATGTACACTGGTATAGGTTACACACCACCATTGTTATTCCCTATATAATTCAATGTAAAATCATAATTTTCAGACAACATTTAAAGGCATTTCGAGCGAATGCAGGCTATGATAACCACATATATTCTTAAAGTACAAGCTTTAAATTATCTTTTAAGCCAATAAAAAAGGGGGGTCAAGTTATTCCTAAGAAAAATCACTCCACTTGAAAAACAAACTCTAAAATTTGCACCGTCCGCCATGACAGATCTTCCAAAATGACCTTTCAACTATAGGGCAGGGGTTTATGCTTTAATCTCTACTCTAAATGAAAAATCAAGCAAGAATAGACACTTAAGGTATAAAAGTTTCAGGAATAATGATAGTTTTGATTTACAGTGTATTGAGCATGTGAAAACATGTCTATCAATCATAAGAACATTTTTTTTTTATCGAGAATTTTCCACACAACGAAAGTACATATGACGTAATGGTGACGTCATTCCTATAACTAAACCCGTCCCTGCATTTTTAATGAAAAACACTTACGATTAGTCCTTTATACATAAATACACCCAAAGCTAGCTCAATCTGATAGTCTGTGTCAGGTTTTCCAGTTTCACTGCCTGTCACCCAAGTGCCTGTGCGTCTGTATTTTCTAAGGCGTTTAGGCCCAAAATGCCATTCTTTGAGGTTTTTCAACTGAACCTTGACTCAAATGGCATTCTAAGCATCAAATTGGGCAGTTCTACACATCTTTGCACACATTTCAAGTTCTCGCAGTCAAATTTTCACCAAATTTGGACATTTTCAGTGCTCGTAAGATTGCAGACGACTCATTTAAAAAAAAAAAAAAAAAAGGCGAAAGTTGTGAAAACCAGGAAATAGCATATTTTGATCAACCGGACAAGATAATTGCATTTAATTGTGAAAATTTGCCAGAAATAGTGAAATGCAATACATTTCTTACCAAAAATAACACTTTTTAAACAAAGCAGTTTGGTCCCTTATAGGTTACACACCACCATTGTTATTCCCTATATAATTCAATGTAAAATTATAATTTTCAGACAACATTTAAAGGCTTTTCGAGGGAATGCAGGCTATGATAACCACATATATTCTTAAAGTACAAGCTTTAAATTATCTTTTAAGCCAATAAAAAAGGGGGGTCAAGTTATTCCTAAGAAAAATCACTCCACTTGAAAAACAAACTCTAAAATTTGCACCGTCCGCCATGACAGATCTTCCAAAATGACCTTTCAACTATAGGGCAGCGGTTTATGCTTTAATCTCTACTCTAAATGATAAATCAAGCAAGGACAGATACTTAAGGTATAAAAGTTTCAGGAATAATGATAGTTTTGATTTACAGTGTATTGAGCATGTGAAAACATGTCTATCAATCATAAGAACATTTTTTTTATCGAGAATTTTCCACACAACGAAAGTGCATATGACGTAATGGTGACGTCATTCCTATATGGAATATTTGTATGTATGATAATGTACCTGGATGAGACTTTAATAAACAATTTGAATATTGGTCATCATTTATAGATAGTAAAGATTTGTAGGTGTGTACAACAACCAATCAAATATGTTCTTGAAATCTTAAATGCATAATGACGGGACCAAACACTGAGGCAAGTCTACATTGCCAAAAGATCAACTTGGAAGATTAGTCAACCAATCACTGCCAGTCTTTATATAGATTCAATGTTTACTGCATTTTTATTAAATGAAAGAAATAGCGAATGTTCTCACTTCTGTTTCCCACACATTAAAATGTAACAGTATATATACATGAATGTGAAAATGACAAATATTATAGGTTATACATTTCAATGTTGCTTAATTCCAATGGCAAGGTGATTTTTACATTAAAAAAATAGAATAAAAAAAGATTTCAGCGCGCCTGAAGGTCTCATAATGCAAAACAAAAAATTTAATGAATTATTTTTAATTTTTCAAGAATTTGTGTGAAGAAAACATCAAACATTTAGTGGATCCAATAGCAAGTTTAACAAGTCAGAGTGTCGCAGAGCGAACCCCAGCGCTCATCCGATATCTTTTTATCAGTTGAACATTGAGCATAACTTCACAAGAATTAAAGCCTGAGCTATCAGCCTGGCTGTACATGCGCATTTAAAATTGTCTCTGGCAAAATGTATAACAAGTTTCATTTGAACATTTTGGAATATTTTCGAGTTATGGCCAAGGTTACAGTGCTTGTGCAACAAAATTGGCGAAACCAAGGCTATTGCAATACCCTGATCTATTTCCTTTAAAAAAAAATAGACGAGGTAACATTTAAGACAAAAAAAAATAAAAAAATGGGTAAACATGCTATATATCAAAACCTAAATGCAAGTTTAAAGCTTGATTCTTGATGTACGTGTAAGTTGATGATATGGTGACCTTTTTACAACCAATATATAGCACCTCTGAATACACTGTGAATCCTTAATGTGAAAAGCACTTAAAATCCCACATTGTTAGATAAACTATAGTCCTTGGTGACCAGAATTATTTCCAAAAACACTTATTCCTGAATATATATTTTGCATGGGCGCACACTGATAAAAACACAACGTGGACTAAACATACTGGTCATCAGCAGATTATATAAAGCTTTCTTCCACTCCAGATTGAATACTTGTCCTTGACATTTGTACATCGGGCATTCCACATGAATCCTCAAGGTCATTTATATTTTGCCGCCATTTTTTCAACTCACTCGTATATTTAGGGTTGTTGTACCTATCTGTTCGTTCATACGAGCCACCATTTCGAACAACTTGGTTCTCTGCCTGTGCAGCCAAAGCACGATGTTTCGCCATGATGCTCTCTATTTCAGCGTCTTTATCTGGCGAGTCCTGCTCAAATGCACGGTTATAATAGGGTGTCTTTGTTAAATCAGAAGGAACACTTGGTCTTGCACCATTTTTATTTATTTTGTACTTCGATGTCTCAATAGTGTCATTTTCACCAAAACCGCTATCTGACGCTGATGTATCTGATCGCCCGCTGCCTTGTTGCCGATGGAAGCCCCTCGGGGTAGGTACGGGCTGACTTCCCGGACTCAATCGTTCAATTTCTTGAGGCCTTATCTGTCCCGGGTATTTTTGCCCCAGGTTTTGGTTTTCCCCGTATCTATCTCTAGGGTCATATTGGGCTTTTATTGGGCCGGCATTTGCGTATCTGTTAGTTTCAACAGTCTTATTATAATTAGCATCATACCCTGGGCTGTGAAGCTTTGGCGTGTATGGAGAGTGGGGACTTCTATTGCTAAATCCACCATCTTCAGTATCATCAGTCAAATATGTGGCACGAGACGGCCTTGTTGTGTCAACTTGTTCTGTGTTATACAGACCCTCCCTTCTTTTATAGTCTGTATTATATCTATCTTCATTCCTCATGTATCGGTCATCAGACGTAACTTGCCTTGGAGACACTGGGGTCCTTGGTGAACTATACCTGTCACCACGTTCCATATTATATTGATCATCTATCCTGGGTGAAACAGGTGTCCGAGGGCCTGGGGAATGTGAAATCCCTGGCATTCTGGGAGACGAGGCACCATGAGGTGACCTCTGCTGATTATACTGTCTGCTAACATTCATTTCCTCATAAGCACTATCACCATTGTGAGGCATCGTCACACCTGGGGATCTAGGAGACTTGGGGGGTACTATGCGGGTATTTGTATACGCATGTTCGTTGACATTACCACCCCTCTTTAGATCTTCATATTTTGATGCGTTGCCTTTTTGCTGCGCTCCATACCCTGGTGACCTTAGTGGCACAGGTGACCTCTCTACCCTGTGCGACCCTTGTGGACCCCCAGACCCCGGGACATATAATTCCACTGGCACTTCATACTTCTTGGAAGGTTGATTCTGATCAGCCTTTCTGCGGGCACGTCCTATGACCTTGGTGGGCTGGGCCCCAAGATGTGTTTCCTCAACCTCAGACCACCCTGGGTACCCCCCTCCAACCGCCCCACCATGCTCAGCCCCTAATTTCTCATCGTCAAATTCGTCCTCCTCATTCTCCGCAGCGGCCAGGGGGTCGATGTTCTCAAACTGCCAGCCAGGCATCAGATCATGTAACTCATCTGAAAAAGAAAATATGCAATGTTTATAGACTACTAGAATTCTACAAATTGGATGTGTCGCCAGTGGGGACCACCCACAATTATTTTTTGAAAGGTCAATATGATTATGAACTTTGACCTCAAAAATCAAATAGGGGTAAGTGACAGTGCTGACCATAACCGGTGTATCATGTGCATATCTTGTTTCACATGAACAATGACAATGATGGACATAGAAAGCCATGCTTCACATTAATCTCCATCTTAATCACAAAACTTTAATGATGGTTTATAATACAATTACCGGCAACAATAATTAGTATGAATTTAAATTTCCTCTGAAAAGTAGATTTTATATGCTTATTTCCCTGTATCAATAATACATTGTATACAACACACCCCAGGAAGCAACGAAATAAAAAGGGGAGGAATACGGTCCAATTTTGAATATACTGTCCTTGGTCAGTCTTACCATCTATTTTTGAAAATTAACTTAGCATTTCAAGTACTTGAAGCATCAAATGATGTAGGTCTCATATCCACCCAAATCAATCAAGTGAATTTAGAATCTATTGCAACATTTATAGCCTGTCAGTTGCATTCCCACATGAAACCAATTGCTGCCATCAGCGATTTGGTGAACATTTTTACATATCACGTTTGACTTGCAGAAGAAGCCAGCTCATTTCACCGCAAAGCATCCATACATGAACAGTTTGCATTGGTCTAACTTTATCTGACCAATTAAATGATAGCTTTAATTACGCCCGCAAAAACATTAAAAGCGTGTTTATATTGAATGTTAAAAGTCTCTATTGGGGCAGAACAAAGTTTCAGTCTCTTCAGGGCAAAATAGCTTTGGAAAAACTGATAATTAACAGTAGTACATTTAAAGCAATAGCCGTGAGGAAGTTTATAATGTCAACAAGAATAAACAATCACCTGGCATGATGACTCTTAGCGCAGGGCTTGACCACTCCACTTGGGCATCACTGACCGTCCGACGTTCAACCTCACTCGGGAGTAAATCCTCCACCTCCAGATGAACATCATTGTTTTGAGACTGAAACACAAATACAAAAAATAATTTTTAAGTCACAAAAATGGTACTATTACCCCAAGTCCTTTTGAAAATTGTAACCAATGGCTGACTCCACTTAGTGACAAGTAAGGTATAATTATCAAAGGTCAACTTTTTCTTTTAGTTTTTTTAGTATTGTCTGGTGCTCCTTGACCCCATTCGACACATGTTACGGAGAAATAAAATAAGTCATTAGCTTCCAAAAAAATAAATAAAAAAATACTGATACAAAGGACATTATTAAGTGACAAGAAAGGGTTTAATATTCATATTCACCACAGACATGAATGGGTAGAGGTTGGGGGATTACTGTTTTTGAACGAGTGTTAAAAAACTATTATTAACCATATGACATATCACAAGCATATCAATTCATGATAAGGAAAATTCTACAGTTAACAATCATCTACAAGTGTAAGGTTTATACGGCCTATAAGACCACTAAAACTTGTTTGTCCTAAGGGTAACAGCCACAAAATTATCAGAAAGGGTAAGTAAGATTTTTTTGTATGTGCAAAGTTGTCCTTTATGTCAAGATTATGGGACCAATAAATAGGCTACCGTATATGGTTTGGCCACCACTCTTTTTCAGCAGATTAGTACATAAAACTCCTAGAAATTTGAGATTTCCAATTTTGAGGATGTGTATGGGGCAGTATGAATCTTGTCACTATTTGGGGAGATGTGATCCCGAGTTTGAATCCCAGTCTGGCTTCACATTTTTTTTATTTCATTTTTAATCAAAACAATAAAAAACCTTAACAGACAAAATGATATTAAAGCCTCAATTATGGAGTTTCCACAGCACTTACTATATTATGAGTGAGGATGCACTTTTTTGTCCTGGAATTCATTTAATAAAATTTCCTGCGTTCCATCTTTAGTATAAGACTTCTTACATTTTTTTCGGAGTCAATTTCTGGCAAAATTTGCTACAGTAATGTATTTTTTTCCTTATGTAGACCAAATGCTTGATTTCTTACCAGATTTATAGAAGTCCTGTTGAATCTATCTCCGGGAAATCGAATCACGAGATCAGCACCTTCGAAGTCTATGAACGTAAATTTCTTGTTGAGTACAGCCTTCGTCAGTCTGTCAAGGTATACGCGCTTCAAGAACTTGTTAAATGAGATCTGAAATAGAATATATGATTTCCATTAAAATAATTGTTATGTGATATTTTTACTTGAATCGCTTCATTTTCTGTGCAAATGCCCGGGCTGACTTTCCATATCTAAGAAAGAGGAATTTAGCGTTATTTTTGATAAAAAAGGGAAATTTGCAAGTTGACAAAAACATTTAATTAAACAACAGAAAACAATTTTTATGCAAATATGTAAGATACATGTTTCAGAACACAGTATCTGATATATATAGTGCCAATAATAAATGATTTTTTTATAAACATTTGACTGGCAATCATATTTTCAAAGGTAATATGTTTAAGATTATGGAGGAGAATTTTATCCAATTTTTTTTTAAAGGTATATTTATTGGCTTGGGGAATGGGGCCTTATATCGGCCTCAAAATTTGTCCAAAGACAGCCATGAATGGTTAAATGAAATCATTACAAAGCAACATAACTGAAAACATAATGTTTGTAAAAACAGTATTAAATTTCTGATCTGGACATTTCAAGAATTGTGTGGTAGTTTTCTGTTTAAAGGGAGATATTCTTGTGTATACAAATCACGAACCTGTTAAAGGTCCTCTTCCACAAAAGTTTTGCTGGCAATTATTGCTTGTACTTTGTTAAAATTGAGTTTTACTTGAAGGAGTCTCTTTTAAATTTAAAACTGCAGTGAACTTATATTGCTCAACATTTTCCGGCAAAGTTTAACATGACTTTGTGTAAAATTAGTCAGACAAAAAAGTTCAAACAGTTTAAACACACCTGATATACTAGTCTGACGCAGTAAAGATACAACTGATGGATTAAATATTTTATTTTTTTCTCAGTTTTTAGCACTCTTCTTTTAATCTTAATTATATAATTTTTTATATGGTTATTTTCACAAACCTCAAAAACAATTAAAAATTTTATCGACTGCATTCTCATCTTCACTAATTGAGATAAATGTGACATTTTCTTCACAACAGAGGACTCACAAACATAGCTGTGGCCATTTTATTTGACCTCAATCTGTGTTGTGGTGTAAGGCCATTTACTGTCAACACCGCAATCTGTCAATTATTTTTTTTATAGTAAATACAGCTTACTTTGGCCATTTCATCAGCGCACATATGACAAAATATTGCTAGTTAAAAAAAGAGATTTATGATGAAATGACTAAATAAATGTCAGTGTTACAAATGAAATTTAATGTTTTGAACGCATGCAAAATACATATAATCAACCAGTGCTAAATGTAAATATATTTTTACAATAATAATACAGATTTAAAAACGTGATTGTAGGACACAATCATTGAGATGTTGGCACAAATATCTCAAAGGGGCATAGGTTTACACTTGATCGTATAATTAAATTATTTAAAGCTGCACTCCCACAGATTAGTATGTATATTTATATTTATATAATTAAAACACCATTTATAAAGGCTAGTATGTTTATATTTGTACACAATTCATTCTTTTGTGCGTTTGTGTGTTCAAATGAGTTAAACATAAAATGCACAAAAATTAAAAAAAATGTTTTTTTCCATCAACCTATATCGTGCCCCATATAACTGCATGATTGAAAACAGAGTGGTATTGTGACATATGGCAAGACGCCCCCAGATATTTTAAGAAGACTAGAAAAATATAGGTGTGACTCTACCAGTTTTAAACTTGTACCATATGGAAAACAACAAAAATCACATTGGCTTCAGCAGGAGAAGTTTAATTAGCAAATGTGATGATGATGATGATGATGATGATGATGATGATGATGATGATGATAGATGATGATGATGATGATGATGATGATGATGATGATGATGATGATGATGATGATGATGATGATGATGATGATGATGATGATAAGATGATGATGATAAGATGATGATGATGATATATGATGATGATGATGATGATGATGATGATGATGATGATGATGGTGGTGGTGGTGGTGGTGGTGGTGGTGGTGATGATGATGAAGATGATGATGGCGATGATGATGATGATGATGATGATGATGATGATGATAGATGATAGATGATGATGATGATGATGATGATGATGATGATGATGATGATGATGATGATGATGATGATGATGATGATATGATGATGATGATGATGATGATGATATATGACAACCAAAGACTAAAACATATTTGGGTTGCAGGGAAAGTATTTATAAAACACCTTTAATAACTCATTTCCTAACTTACGTCATTTACCTAATATGTAAAGTATTTCACTGGTTATTTGATTTAAAAGCTTAATCTGGTCTGATATGCTTTATTTTTTATTGATGTTATTGAATAAGCATACTTCTATTCTTAAATCACATATACTTTTCTTTTATTTTGACTATGAGGATTTTTTTAATTCAACTTTATAAGTTAAAGAAATAACTTAAAATGTTTTATGAATACCGGCCTAGGTATATATGTGCACCCAGGTCAGGTGTCACCCAATAATCTGTCCATGAACTAATGTGGCCTACAGTTTTTATTTAATTTTACAAAAGTATTAGTATGGTGAATGTTGACTAAAAGTATATATACATATCTCATTCTAGAACTGAATGCTTTAATTTATGCATACTAGTTAAACAGACCAAAACATTCCAAGGAATATTTAGAAAGAAAGCAATAAACGCATGTGTGCATTTAAACCTGTCAAAGCTTCCTATACACGAGCAAAAGTAATTTAGCCAATGCATCATGTAAGATGAAGTGATTTTGTTAAACATTAGAGGATTTGTAACATATGGGTTATACTGAATTTAAATGCAAAAGCATTTTTGAGAGTTTTTTTTATACATTTTATAGGCCAATTAATCAGAACTTTATCAAACCCATAACATTTTAATAAGAAGCTGCGGTCTGTTTCATTAAAGGATATTTAAGTAGTAACTTCAATTATCTTATATCTGTTTAAGATGTAAAAGTTGATTTTCAGTATTTCTTTAACTGTGTTAAAGGGTAAATCAATACACACATGTAAGAAGATAAGAAAAGTATTACAACGATTTTAATTGATGACTTAAGCAACTTTGAATACAACCTACATTTTAAAGCCAATGAAATTGCAGATAGGCAATAATTAGGTACTAGGCTTCTAAGAATCATTAATACTTGCACCTAATTCGCAGGTGTTTAAAGGTCCGCCCACTGTTACTCATCTGATACACAATCCCTGTGTAAGATTTTGCTTTGACAATGTGTCAGCCAATGAGATTGTATTCTAAGTCAATGAGATGACCTGAATTAAATCTTAATGATTAAGAAGGGTTTAATCCACCTATTCTTAATCATTAAGGTTTTAATTTAAGTCATCTCACTATTTCTAAGATCTTTATAGAAGCGGGGCCTAGACCCCTAACCAAGTGTATCATAACACCTCTTTAGCCCTTTTTTTTAAACCCTTATTTCCCTCACCTCTACAACAAAAGGAAGACCCTGTATCATTTTCTTCTTGGCGGCCTCAACAGCCATCTTGATTCGGCTCTCCACCTTCGGATGATTCTGATTCACCAACAGAAGCCACTTCTCTGGAATAACAACGGGATAAATATACTTGAACAATGGTCTTATAATCTTATAAATGTACCAAATCTTGCTGTAGATAGTACGCTAGCAGATAATACGAGGGGTGGAGGGGTGAGAAAAAAAGAAAAGAAGGTTAAATCTCTTAATCCGGGATTTGATTGACCTGGCAGCTGAAGGGCTGTTCCTTCAGGCAGCTTTAGGTCCAATTTGGGCCTTTTAGAAACCCTTTTGAACTATACTAACAACAAATAATGTTAAAACTAAAATCAACTTTTTATAATCAGTTATAAAATACTTTTAATTATATGTTTTTGTTTTGGTCCCTTGAGCCATTTGATCATGAGAAATCTGCAAAACAGTGGAAAAATCACACCTCTACTATGTTTATTATGCAAGGAAAATTGTTTTGTTTTCAGTCCATTTCAGCACTGGCAGCTAAGACACAGACTGTCCTAGAAAATCCAGTCAATGGTGCAGACGAAAAAGCGTAAGTATATAAACTGAAAAAAGATTTCAAATTCATGTGATTTCTTAAGAAGTGTAACAATGGCTACTACGCTGAAGAAAGAGGGGACATTTCATTATAAACATAATTATTCATTTGGCTTGTGCAATCAGTGATTTTTTTTCACTGTCTGAGCCTTCCAAATTTGGATTTTTCTGACTTACTAAATAGCTGATATTAAAGTGAATAATTAAAACATGTTTTGACTTATTCATGCATACAGGTTTCTATATTCAAGCTGGTATTGTAAAGATCCTGTTGTTTTTCATCATACTGTACATTGCTTTTTTTCATTCACATAATGCACCAGTCAACTGCAACTACGGCCCCCCAGGTCTGGGGGTATACCAGGGATAGCCGGGGAAATGGGCCCTGTTTTTACCTTCCAGGTGATCCCGCAGTGCCGGGTGAATGCGGTGGTTTTGTCTTCGCACCAAAAATAGCAGGGAATGGTCGTTACTTAGGGCCCCTGGGGCTTTTGGTGGAGATTTAACCAGCAGTTCGTCCCCGCAGGGCAGGAATTTTACCCGGGCTTGGCAGGACTGAACGTCCGGGCTATTCCCCAGACCTTGGGGCGCCGTGGTTACAGTTGACTGGTGCATAAACCATGTTTACCATTGTGCAAACAAATTAAAGATTTTTTGGGAAAATGGAATGTTTTAGCAATGGGAAAACAGGCAGTAAATTGTACCAAGAAAAATCACTGGCAATAAAATAATTTATAACCAACCAGTATATTATGGCTTAAAATGTTCTAACCTTCTGTTGTGTAGAACGAGCACCCCAGCACAGCGAGTCCTCTCCCAATATGTGCTGACGGCTGTAGGACAAGTGGTCGCTTCATAAGCTCCACCATAAACAGGTCCAGCTCTTCCAACTTCTCCATACGGTAGATTCTGGATAAACATATATTGGAATACAAAATACAATTGTCAGATGTCAGATGGAAAAAATATTAATGTCTTATTTAATGTTTAAAATAATCTCTCTTCGATTAAATTGGAATGGAAATATGTCTGATTTAATACTGTAAAAAATGCTACATGCGCTAGCCTTTTTACACACAAAGCAAACTGCTCACAAATAATTATCCTATTTTGAGTAAGCGAATCTCTTATATAAAAGTCTCCAACAGGTGTTGGCCGTAAGTCTTGTTTGTAGTAGAATTTTGGCCATAAAGTGGAAGTCATTTTACCAGCAACTTCATATTTGATTTCAATTCTTCAGGCGGTTGTTCCTGTGAGAGCATCTATACCAAAATACAAGCTGTATTTTAACCAATGTGTAGTTTTGTATAATACCTACACCAAGACGGTTAGGTTAAGGGAACATTGTTACAATTTCAGCATGAGGACAGACTTTAATTACCGGTAACCTCAGTTGACTGCAGGTGATCTGTCAGTTTTTTTGTTAAGTCTTAGTGAGGGAAACTACACATACCGTATATGTCTTATTAAACCCACAGGGCGTATATCTTATTTGAAAATCATGCATGCTAAAAAAGAACCATTTTAACCCATTCATCAATTTTTAATCTCCCCTAAATTGAAGTAAAAATCATGAAATAATGATTTGCATCAGCTGCATCGTAGCTGTTAACATACGATGCTGTGTAAATCACCTAAATGGTCCACTGAATACATGACCAGTATATCAATGCAGATATTAAGGCAATTTTATCTTGACTGTCATTGTGTGCATGCGTGCAATAGGTAGGGTTTTAGGTGCCCTAAAATGACGGCTGTAAGACTGCTTTATATATCGGAAACATCACATTTTTTTTAGTTTAAGGTTATGAAAGTGTTCATTGTTCATGTCACAGAATTGGAAAATAGTCCCACTTTAACACAATTTTATGTAAAGCTACTGTAGTCTAGCCTCTATGAATTGATCTGGGATTGTGTTATCAATAGAAGCCATTTTTAAACACAACCTAAACAATTCAAATAAAACCTAAATATGATATGAATACAGTGGGACTCATTCCATGCTTGAAATCACTTCAACATCTCCCAAAATTGGAATGTAACGACTGACAAATATCTTAAAATGAACATTTGCATTTCGCCAATATTTATTATGATCAACGAAGCCTGCATATTTATGCTAGCCTTAAGCATAAGATAGATAAGATTTAATATATCATATTTGAACTGTTTTGAAATTTTTCGGTTGTTGACCTTATTTAATAGATATCTCTGGTCACAAAATTACAGTTATTATGATTTACATGTACATGTATCTCCCACTTTACAGGTTTCAAATAAAAGACATTTTTTTACTCACAGTTTCATGTTATTTAGAATTTGCAAAAAAACCCAGCAACTGTGACTTCTATATATTATTATTTTAGCTTTTAATGTTTAGTTTATAATACACCTTTTGCCTCGAATGAACAAAATGCTTTGAACAATATTTAAGAGGAAAGATCTAAGAATATAATATAAGTATTTTTTTCTTTATTAGTCTTAAAGTTTAACACCATTTTCATATTTATTAATAAAAATAATTGTTTATTCTAAAATTAGTTTACTTGTTTTTTTGGCTTCAGGATTACTCATTGTAAGCTGATACGGTTTTCAATGCATGATCACATACCAGATCTTATCAGAGGTACAAATTATGTTTTTCATGTTTGCAACTGCAGATAAAGGACAATTTATATACCTGGACAAATCCATTTATTCAAATGCACAAATAGAAAAATGTTGAAAAATATCAATGGTGTACCATTTCTACAAAGAAAACCTAAGTATTTAACAGTCAGATACATCTGAATGTTAGCTACAATTAAATGAGCAATCAGGGATACTTTTTTTATTACTTTGACATTTCTTATGTACCCCTGTAACGATGTCTTGAGTATGCCAAAGTAAACAAAATTGTTAACAGACTTGTTGACGGCCATTTAGGTGGACTAATCTGAATGTCAGAAAACGTAAAAACATTTTGGAAAAAGCCATCTGAGGGGTTGTGATTACGAACAGTCACAAGTCCAATTCTAGGCTGAGACTCGGAAAAGCACTTTTATTAGATTACTAAATATCATTCTTACCATGATTGTTTTACAAAAGAAAAAAGGTAAATTTGTAAATTGTACAGTTTTCATAATTTTACCATAATCATCATCAATACAGAAGGAAAGTAATTACAATGATGTGAAGATTTGCAGTTTTGCCACTTGAGTTTGAACTCAGACTTGAGATTGTTTGTAATCATGACCCCTGGACATCACAGTTTGAATATCATTTTGAAGTGTAGAACCCTGATGATAGCAAGTCTCAAAATTTGTCATACTCAATAATACGTTAATACCTTATGTAAGAAATGACAAGGACCATTTTCCACATTAAAGAGCAATGTTTTTACCCATGATTTTGGGAATGGGGTTGTACAATGCCTTTATTTAATACTGATTCGGAAAAATGTGTCAATGTCTCTCTTGGGTTTAATAAGCCAATACAGAACTTGCCTGTGGATGAGTTCTTCAGAACTGACTGGTCAAATATCTATACCTACATGTACCATAATATTCAATACCCTTTTTAAGGTATGAAATTGATAATAGCCGCAGTAGATTCCACCCAGTCAATGTCTTTTGTTGGTTTAACAAGCCCATACAGGACTTGACCGTGGTTGAGGGGTTTGAATATACATCTACCACAATATTCAATACCTTTTCTTGGGGATGACATTGACCATAGCGGCAGTAGATTCCACCTGGTCCATGTCTTTTGTTGGTTTAACAAGCCCATACAGAACTTGGCCATGGGTGAGGGCTTCATTCTCCCGGGCCGCTATCAGCGCTGTGGGCGTCTGTCTGTACATCTCTGGTTAAAATTTATACCCTGAAATAGGAGTGATTGATTTGTAATATTGGAATTTCCTTTTTACTAGTGAATATGGTAACTTTTGAGTGGAGTATATACATATAACGCACCAGTCAATTGTAACCCCCCCCCCCCCTGGACTGGGGGTATACCGGGGATAGCCAGGGAAGTGGGCCATGTTTTTACCTTTCAGGTGGCCCCGCAGTGCCGGGTGAATGTGGTGGTTTTGTCTTCGCGCAAAATATAGCGGGAAATGGGCCTTAGCCAGGGTCCCTTGGGTGCGAGGGCATTTGGCGGGGATTTAACCATCAGTTCGTCCGCGCAGGACGGGGATTTTGCCAAGGGTTGGCTGGACCGAAAGTCAAAGTCCCCACTATTCCCCAGGCCTGGGGGGGGGGGCGTGGTTACAATTGACTGGTGCATAAATTGTACAAAATTAAAACCAGGTAGTATAATTTATCAATGGCAGGTTCAAACCCGGGCCCATCGTGTCAAAGACACAGAACTGGTTGAATTTTCTTACTGAAATCACACATAAAAGACTATCTACTTCTAATGACAACAAACAGGAATCACTCTCTGATTATTTTACTACCATAGATTGTTTTTAAAATTTTGAATGTAAAATGAATGGTTAAACCATATTTTGCAAACATTTTATTATATAAATTGATCACTGAACAAATATTGACTGCATAATTATGATATCATTCTGCATGAAGTAGTTTATTTATCAACATTTTGTGAAAAATAATCCTTTAAAACATCCAAGAAAGTTTATAATAATTTTAGATGTATAAAATTCAGATCTTACAAAGGCTTATCTTGAATCAATATTTACATTTGTGTTCAGTACAATGACCTTGACATGGTATTCTTATATTTGTATACACAAATCTATAAATTTAGTTATCTTTTTCTATACAAAGATGAAAGAGACTCATTCACTTGATTTCTTTTGACAAAGAGTTAGTTTTAATGTTCTTAAAAAGTTAAATCACTTTAAATCAATACTGTTATTATTAATGAAAGTTTTTGCTGCAGAAATTTTATATCATAGAAATTCTATAACTTAAGATACCAAAAAATAGATAAAAATATATAATAATGTTTATTACATAGTTTCGCATTACCTGCATTAGCTTGATTTATTTGCTAATGGTTCAAGATTTTTAGTATGTACTTACAAAATCAAGATTTGATTTATTTTTTATACATATTAACAATCTTTATCTTTTAGTGGTTTACGGTTTACATTATATCGTGTATTTTATCTACCGCTTCACCTGAATAAAATCAATAACGGCTGATTGCTGATTTACTGAAATAAATGTATTTGAAAACTTCAGGAATGCTGCCTTGATGTTGGCCAGCCTTCTTTAAGCCAAAAACAGTAAAAAAATCTGGCTTATTATTTTCAAAAGTTTAATTCTGATGACTCAGATGTGGTATCTGAAATGACAATGTATCAAATTCTGACAATGGACTTGTTTACAGCTTCAGAGTTTATAAATGTACATTGAACTTCCATATTAAATATTATGAATAATTTATGGAACATTAATGTCTGCTTCATTTAAACAGAAAGTGGCGAACATTTACTGATATTGGAAAAAGTCAATTTATGAATCTTTATTACCATCCGTCACATTCCTATCATACCATAGACCACCAGGGATTAAAACCAAGTCAGAATGAAATAACTTGATATACGGTAACTGTAGAAAAAAAGTTAACAATATTTGGACCACATAATTGTATGATGCTTATACATATATATACAATCTACATGGCAAAATTGAAACTGTGTATAATATACATATAAGCACTGGCAATAAGTTTCTTTAAAGGTAATTTTAGATTTCATTATAAATGGACTTTCAATGCCAAACTTGTTAACATGTGAATTCTAATATTTGAAAAAAGGGTGGCTACAATAATGAGCTTAAAGAGATACTTTTTTCATTATTTTCTCCTTGACAGCCATGACAGAGGTGGAAAGGGGTGCCTGCAATAATGCATTATCTAGATTGCATTTATAGAAGGGTATTAATGAACCAGGCATGCAGACACCCATTGAATGATGCATTATTGTTATTTAGCCATGAGTGTTTAAGCTGTAACGGTCTCATCCGACTCAAGTATGCATAGCACACACATTTTCATGTGGCCATTATTAAGGACACATCAGTGATCACCTGCTTTGTTTTGGAAAGTTCAAGAAAGCAGTTAGAAGGTGTTACGTGGGTGCCATATTCTCTAGCTTATACCCTGCAAATACGAAGAAATTTGACAAGTACGAAGAAAATTAGTCCAAGCACCCCACATACCACTCCGCGGTAGCCGCAATAAATCATCGCACGCCAAAAATTGTGCATGTTCTAATTTTCTCCATGTTAGAAGATGAAGGCTACGTTGTGGTCAGGTCAACCGAAGTTACTTGTGAATTGTGCCAGACCACACGCAGAGGCCCAAAAAACAAAAATATCTATTTGGACCTCTCGTCATGCATACACAGGTCAGTAGTCTAAAATAATAGACATGTTATACGGGATTCTTCCAATCCCTCTCCGTGAAGGATTTGCCATATCTAAAATCGTAAAAATAATCCGTCAACGTACAATTATTTGTACTACGCAGGTCAGATGAGACCATATCATACCTTTAATTAATTTGACCATTGTTATGAATCTCTGTTATAAAAAAAGCCTTTCGACTCTTTGCTGTCCATTTAAATGATTTCGACAGAATAATACGTAATATTCTAAGATTTTACCTGTTGAATATACAGTTTAATAAGGGATTCCGAATCAGGGGTAGTTCCGAATCAGTCGTTTAAATTTACCTGAAAATATCTGAGAATGACCTGCATATGAAGATTTTTCTTCCATATATATTGTGTTTGACGCTTTGTTATTGCTTACAACAATTTTAGAACATGTACACATCAAAACTACCTTTGCGTACATGTTTACAAATATCGCACATGGAACAATTTTACCGACGCACCGGTAATGGAAATGCGCTTTGGATGAAACAACATCAAATAAATAGGTAAATAAGTGGTAAATACTTGTTATTTTGGGTTTTAACATAAGATGGATATTTACTTTAACAGATGCTAGCACCCCACAAAAATATATTGAGAATAAATATTGATTTTACATTGAAAATGGAAGTGGGTTATTGCAGGAATTCCGGGTCACATGTTGGGGGCTGTCTCAAAGTCAAGTGCATTGTAAATTGTACAGTAAATAACGTTCTGGTAAACAATTCTGCATTCTTGTGTAAAAATATTTGTTGAAAACTCAACTTTCTACATAAAATCACTTTTTAGTTGCAAGTAAAATTCATAGTGAGTGGTTTAAAGCTGCACTCTCACATGTATACCATTTTTACAACTTTTATTTTTTTTTATCTCAGAAAGAGCAAATTTTTGCATAAATATCTGCAAACCAATGATATAAGATTGCTGACAAAAAATCAGATTGTAGACTATTATATTTCCGTTCGAAAATTTATGTTTTATGGCTTAAACCCTTACTTAATACGGTTAACGGTTTAAGAAAAATGCATAAAACATCATTTTTTAACTTAAATATAAAAATCTGTGGTATGATTTTTTGTCAGCAGTCTTATAGCACTAATTTCCAGGGTTTTTCGGAAAAATTGGCTCGTTCCAAGACAAAAAATAAGAAATAAGAAAAGTTGTCAAAACGTTCAATTTGTGAGAATGCAGCTTTAAGAAGTTTGAACCAAAAATACTTGTCTGAAAATTAAATGATAGAAATCATGGCCTGAAGTTTACAGAACATTACTAAGCCATTGGTTCAGTATATAAATTTATGTTATAGTAAACTTGTTCATAAAATTTTAAATGTTGCTAGATCTTATACTTAATAGTAGAAGCAACTGATGGCCATGAGGTTGTGGGTTTGCAGGGGCAAACCTCGAAATTGGAAGTTAAGAGGGGTAGAACTTGTGGTTGCAAATTTGTGTTTTCTTTTTACTTAATTTCTTAAAAACTTAGATGAGTTTAATCATCACATACAAGTACATAAATTTACATACAATTCATTGACACAGTATGAAGTGTTTTACTAAAAGTGTGTTTTATTTCCAATTTCATGGTGAGAGGAACTGTGTATGCTGAAACATGTGGTGATCCAGTACCAAGTACATGTCAATGACCAGAGCAAAATGAAGTTACATGGTGATGGTGTGGTGCTTCAATGTCAATACACCATCCAGCCAATGGCATCATGCTTTGATGAAACTGTTAAGAATTTGGAAGATACTGTTGCTGAAATGACATCTGGGAGTGCAATGAACCTTGTGATCAGAAATATAAACAGTTAGATTTACTTTGTATTGAAATTATATCAGATAATGGGACAATTATACTTTTAGCTTTTCTTTTTTGAATTTTAAGAAAACAGTCGAGGAATTGTGATACCCTTGGCATTTCAGATAAGATAACGTTTAAGATATTCAAATGAAACTTGGTACACATGTTTCAATAGCAACTTCATTGGGCAAAACTCCAGCTTAGAAAATGAGTGAGTAGTAATGCCCATTTTCTACTATTTTCAACACCATCATTATTTTATTCCATCATATCTCCATTTCATATATACCATGTGTGTTATCTTTATTTGTTACATATTCTTTTTATTTAATTTCTAGTCAGTGACTGGTACTGCATGTGTTAAAGGTATTAACAAAGCCAGTAGACACTGGTTTATATATTCCATGTATATTTTGTCACAATTTATTTTTGTTACTGGTCTGTGTTATGTTATCATATGTATTGTATGTGCATGCATTACTAAATATTCCTAATGTTTATGATCATAAGCTGTATATGCTTGTATCTAAATAAATATTCTGTTCTGTTCTGTTCTGTTAAAGGTATTAACAAAAAATAAATATAGTTACAAAAGATATTTGTTACATTCAGCCCTACTTCAAATACATTAACAAGATTGATGGCAAAATCAATCATTTTGGATTTTCACTTGACCACCTGTCTGAAACCCCACATCCTTACTTTAAACCACCAGCCTTACTTTTTCATTTGACTAGGACAAATGATTATGTAAAATAAAGTTAAATATGACCAACCTTCATATATATTTATAAAAAAAATAAATGCCTGTCAATGAGAGACTGCAAGTTCATTATTTCTAACCAGCCTATTTTTTCTAAATAACATCCACCCAAACACCCAATTTAATTTTTAAAGTCCGCATGAGAATCAAAGAAAAAAATTCTTTGGCCTTTTCCATGTTTGTTTCGACATGTGTTTGACAGTTCAAGTTGATTTTGAAACGACCCCCAACTTCAGAGAACAGAAGATGCAGTGATTGGATAAAACAGCCTAACATATCACGTGATCCTAAACACCTTCAATTGATTCGGAATTCCTACAACGAGTGTGTATATTTAGACAACAAGATATATGGACTTCAGAAGTCTCATCATAATTTGAAAGTAATAAAAATCTAGTCCATATATATGAGCTCCTGAACATGTATTGTTTCATTTAACTGACTATCCTAATATTTATACAGCACTGGATTTGTCCCTACTGATTCGGAATCCCTTAATCGACTGTCAATCATTTAAAATAATTCAATTGACATCATTTCGTATACATCAAAAAGAGAAACCTCTAGACGCCAATTATCAGATTATGAGCAGACATTGTCAGTTACAAATAAGGAAATATGTCACACTCACAGTGAGTAGGAATGGCCTAGTTTCCGCCTAGTTTTGTTTTCTCATCGCTTACATTGCCAATTTATTGTACACACCTGTAGAAATCAACACCAAACAAAAGTATTACTGTACTTAACTAATACAAACCTTTTATTCAACATTAGCATTAGAATCCAATAGTAAAGAATCACATTTTCCGTGTTTTTGTTAAGAACAATGATGACACAATTTTCAAATATTTGTCTACCTGTGTCATCGTATGATCACTCAGACGTAACGGTGTGCAGGTAAACATGAACGCCCGGAGATTTTTTTTTATCCCGTATGAGTTATTTCCCTTGAATTAAATTATTGATGTATTACCCTTATGTTCTTCTTCGATTCAAATTTGTTTATTATTTTTGAAATGTGTAGTCATCTGTACGCCTGTGGACAAAATAGGGTGAGTTTCAGAGTTAAAAACATAAACCATTTTTGAAACATTTGTGAAACAATTATTAAAGAATCGCTGTTACATCACTATTGTCAGTTACAATAATTTCATGTTCAATTAAAGTGACACTCTTATTCAAAATCAATACATACACATGCAAAACAAACATCAATTTTGACTGATAAACCTTTAACTACTTACAAAATAATGCATTTATGTAAAATATTAATTACTTACAACAAGATTGTAACTGTTTATTTAATAGCAGAAAGCGCAAAAAATAAATAAATGACTGGTGAATGGAAAAGATTTATTGTGGTCTTCTATAGTTTTATAAGGAAGACACACCGTATTGTGTATTTCTTTCAAATTCAACGTGGTATCCTTCATTGTTTTCGACATTTATTCATCCTTTTGAAATATTGAAACAGTATTATTAATTGTGGTAAATTCTTTAATATAATTTTGTTTTGGTTGCCCTTCGATTTTTTTTATCAGTAGGGTTTGATAGTTCATCCAAAATCAGTAAATTTCAACTGCCGTCGACATAACTCACCTGAAAGTAGTTACTAGTTGATTGATTTTTCTTCAAACAAGGTGCTGACCTATACTCTTCTCAGTTTTTTTTTTAGTTTCTATTTTTTAGAAATGTATTACAATACCGTGACTAATAATTGTGTTCTCATACTCAGGAATTCCTATAAACTTAACGATTATTCTCAGGATTTTATGCCCAGGCTATATATATGTCTATATAATGCAGCTTATATTTGTAGCGAAAAAATATTTTAGTAAAACAGATTACTATATATAATTTTATTAAGGGGCGTATCTTAGACTGTTTTAATATATAGGCCTTTATTTGCTAGGGGGTCCGGGTGAAATACTCACAGGTGTTTTTTTATTTTAGGTGCAAATGGTGCGTTTGGCGTATTTCTGGAATCTATTCATGAAAATCATCTTTATTCGAATGTAAAATTTCATGCACCTACCACTCTCCACACACACATTTTTTATTGCAGATGTTGATGTTTGATTCTTTTTCATTTTTGGAAACGAAGTGTTGGCTCGGGCCCATTGTGATTTTTTGTACGATATTGATGACCATTTTCTTTATTTAAAGTCGAGTAGGTGTTTAACAAGAAACATTAGCTCATTGAGCTATTTTCAGCCGACATGAATAACAAACATACAACACATATAAAAAAATAACAATGAGCTTGTGACCTGGAAATAAAAGAATATATGTTTAAGTGACACTCTTATTCAAAACCAATACATGCATAACAAACACAAAATTTGAGTGATTAACCTTCAACTACTTACCAAATAATGAATTTATGGACAATCTTAATTACTGATAACAAGTTTATAACCGTGTAGTTCATAGATGAAAACGCAAAAATATTAAATGATTGGTGAATGCTTAAATATTTACTGCGATCTACTTTCTTCTCATAAGGTAGCAATACCGTGTTTTCTGCATATTTCTTTCAAATTAAACTCGGTATCCATCACGAGCATAATTGTTTTCGACATTTGTTCATCCTTTATGGTATATTAAAACAATTGCATTAAATGTGTTAAATCTGATTTTGGGAGTAATAGTGCATCTTTTGGAGCAAGTATTTACAAAAGCTGTTCGTTATCATATTCATGCATACAATTACAAATAGTAAATTGGATTAGAGCATTGAAAACAGTGATAATATCAACAAGTTTTCCCAGCTGTAAGGTTAATCCTCACGCACACGGTTCCGCTAATTGACATACCACAGTAAAATGGTTGGTTCTTTCAAGAGTATAACTCGGTTAACTAAGGTTAATCGTATACATTGAAATAGCAAATTTGTAAGCAGCAAAATATACAGGAAATAACAGCGTTGTACATTGATGTGTAGTTGGTAAAAAACTTATAATTAATCTAGCTTGATAGGAAAAATCTTTGGAAAATATTGCTAGAGGAGGTATTATATTTATCATGTAATTTTGATAGTACACCTACCAATGTGCAAAAATGTTAATTGAAAATGTAAAGTCGTAACACCTAAACAAAATACTTGCCAAAAGAAAAACACCATTAGTTGTATGTGTTCGACAGATGTTATAAAAATTGAAACAGTCATAAATATATATTAGCTGATGTTAAATAATTTGATAATTTGTTATGTTTATTCAAAATGTCCGCTGAAATCCTTTTGGTATTTAAATGCCATATCTTGTTCACTGGTTGTAAGCCATCTCCCTGAAAATAAAACTCCTTTTCCGTTAAGACAAAGGATAAAAGATATTCAGTGAAACCTCTCATAATTCTAAATTTCTTCTAATTTTTTAAAGCAATAAAGTATTATTTGCACATAGAGCATTTACAAGAGGGACTTGTCCAGGTGCGGATCAGCCTTCTAAATTCCAGGTAGGTTTGGGAGCACCTTATTTCCTTTGGGAGACTGTTCCATACCTGACTGGCCTCAAACCGGAAAGAGTTCTTCCCATATTTAGTTGTTCTTTCTAATGGAACATCTACACAGTTTTTAAAAATGCATATTTTAAAAACTACAAAGTTTTGAACATATTCTGGTGAGACTGTACAGACATTTGTAAGTTTCAATAGCAATCAATGTATCTTACCCTGCTCAAATGTAATGTTGGCAATTGAACTATATGATGAAGATTTTCGTAAGTTGAGGTATAATTATTTTATGAACAATTTTCACAGCTCTGTATTGAATCTTTTCCATTTTTTCTGTGTTGGTCTTGCTAAAAAATGCCAAACAACAGGACAGTAGTAGTAAAATTTAATAAGCTATCTACCTCAACGCCTAAAAGTTTCACTTGCTCTTCACAAACAATGTTGTGATTTAGTATATTAAATTGTTTTATTCCTTTAAAATACGTTGAGCCAACTGAAATTGCTTGAAATTTGTCAGGGTTAGCCTGCATTTGATTGGAAGTAAACCAGTTTATCGAAATGTTACTTTCTTCTTCAAAATTGGTCTTAACAACATCAGGATTTTAATCACACACAAAAAGAGTATTGCCATCTGCATACTTAGACAAAGCTGCATTATTGATAAAGTACACGATGTCGTTAAGGAAGATGTTGAATACTAAGGCCAAAATATTGATCCTTGTGGTACGCCTTTCAGGATGGACTCCCACTCACTGATAATTTGACCAAGTTTGACACGTTGCTTTCTTTTTGTAAGATAGCTGCGCATAAGTTTACATGCTGAGACACCCTGCATTAAGCTTTTATAATATGAGTTGATGCGGCAGGCAGTCGAATGCTTTTCAGAGGTCCATTAGAACTGCACCTACATATTTGTTCTAATCAAGGGCTTTTTTCCAGTATTCAACCAGCCTTAACAGGGAAGTTTGACATCCAAATGCTGTTCTGAAAGCTGCCAGGAAAGTTTTTTTTTATCAAAATGACTAATCAGTTGCTCACTCATAACCCTTTCATATAATTTGGACATTGATGGCAAAATACTGACTGGTCTATAATTCTTTTCAATAAAGGGGTTATCTTTTTGAAAATAGGGGTAACTTATGCTAGCTTAAGACTGTTTGGAAACGATCCTTGGCTTATAATTTCATTGGAAATGTTTCGGATGGGAACTTTTAAAGTATCTTTGCCAGCAATGATAATTTTAGGCGGAATCAGATATATATATATATATATCAGTTGCTATTTTGGGATTTAACCTGTCCATATATTTTCCAATATCTTTATCAGTGACCGGGTTGAAGTGAAAGTCAGATGATATTTGGCAGTTTTCAAAATTTTGTCAAAACTAGGCTGTTTATCTTAAAGCTGAGTTCCCAATAATCCAATAAATTCGGCTATATTGATATAAAATGAGTTAATTTTAGCCGCCACCAGCTTTTGATCAGAAACCAATTTTCCTATGTTGTTTTTGAGTATTTTTGGGTTATCCGATTTATTTGTAGATTTCTGTGAGAGAAAAGGTTTAATTGTCGGCCAAACGTCTTTCGATTTGGGTCCTCCACTACACCGTTCATGGGCACAAACAGCTATACATTCTCTTTTGACCTTGGTTTCAAGATGTCTGAACTTAGTGTAGTTTAATCAGTTGGTCATGTTCTGATTTCTGTTATTGGTGTTTCTTGCCTGAAGAGCATTTTAAATAAATTTACGGTACCTATAGTTCATATAAGGTGGTTGATTTCTTTTTTGGGTTTTCTGTTTTACTGGGACATGCTCGTCAATGACTTGTTTCAATAGGTGTTTGTGAGCCCAATATTTATTTTGACAGTCGCTATAAGGCCGCAAGTTGACAGTTTTACACATGAAATACTTTGCATTGGTAAGGATGACATCAATAAGTGTGGGCCTGCAATTTTTCATAAAACATGAAGGTTCAGAGATAATATTTTCCAGACTAAAGTTATCACGAATGTTATGAAGAGGTTTACATTTTTCTCTTTTCAGTAAGTCATAATTTAAATATCCTATGCAGATGATATGTTCAGAATTTACCAAGATTTTGTCCTAACAAGAAATTTTGTATTGACATGAAATGTTGATGATGAAAATAATAATTAAGGCCAAAGTGCTGTATAAACATTGTTAAAAGAGGCGATATAGCTACAAATTATCAATCAATTAATGAATGGATTCCCCGCAGCAAATACAAAAATAGACATTGATTATACTTGTGTGTTTATAAAATGAAAAGAAAAACGGTCGACCGGGGACTCATTACGACAAAACAAACCATTGATTAACGACCATGTTAAATTGCATTATAAAGATCTGGGATAGTTCTTCATATCTTGTCTACCTAGAGAATCAACATGATTTACCTTTGCGAAGAAAAAAATCTGCTTAAAGTTACATTGTCAACGACGCGAATTTTTCGCAAATTTACGTACGTAATATAACATGAACAGAGAGTATGCGAAAAGCTACTAGATCGGATGAGTGTACGTCTGTTTAAAATGTTCATGGGTTCTTAAAGCTGTTAATTGCCAATATTTATGCGAAAAACTACAGAAACAAGCTTAAAACAAGTTTAAACATAAACCCGATTTAATGGCACTGGGTAAACGCCAAAGACATAGAACATTAAAACCAAAAATCACAAACAGTAAACATCCGATCCTGAAAAGTAACCGGAGGTCTGTTTGAATATGAGGGATTCATGCCCAAAGCAGAGTTAAGGACCTTAGACCCTTTTTCCATTGTTCCCTAAGTCATTTATATCCATTTCAAACTTCTTCTTACTGTTCTTGATGCATATGTACGAGTATAAAACGATCACAAGAAGGGAGGCTTAATGTACATATTAAGGAAATTTTCCAACTTCAACGTTTACTTGTAACTGTGACGCGACTAAAAGAACAGGCTCACGTGCAGGTAGCTACTGGTAGAGATTATAAGTATCTTCCATGGCCGAGAGTGTAAGATAGGTTCATTCCGTCTCGAGCGTAGGGTGTTTTGCGGAAACGAGGTTTACCGAGTTTCCGCAAAACACCCTGCGTGAGGGTCGGGATAAACATATCTTACACGAGCGCTATGGTAGATGCTTTTCTCCCACCTCAGTTAAACAAAATAAAGTAAAAATGTATTTTTTGCTGGAATTCTTTTGTGCTTAGTAAAAAATGAATTGCTTATGGATATGCGACAATTCGTGGTTGTCATGGATATGCGCGCAGTGATTCAGATTATGTTAATAGTCAAATCGGTCTTTAAATAGTTCTAAGGAGAGTGAAGCATTATTTCTTGAAAGGTGCGCGAAAACTGTTTGATGGTGACACTTGAAGCGAGAAATAATAAATTAGCGTTCTAAATATTGCCACAAGACAAGGTTTCCATGATGCTACACACGACAGTCTTCAACAAGGGAGGTAATTACAATGTGGTGACCATTAAAAAAGAGTTCCATACGGACATTTTATCTTCGCCCGTGGGCAAGATAAGAATTTCTAGCATGGTTAAATTATTGGATCTACTTCTCTGAGGTGGGAGAAACGCGTCTAAATTTACTAACATATTACCAGTTCTGCAGTAGCTTAAATTGAATCTTACTAGAACCTTTTTGTGACGCATAGTCCAGAAACCAAGTGCCAACCATATAAAAAACGAAGGGATTACACAGCACAATACTCTATACAAGCAAACATAAAATACAGGGTCGGGTCCAGGATTTAACGTTAGAGGGTGCGTAACTTAGGGGCGTTACCTTTTATCCTGTGTCTCTCCACCAGAACCGAACTTCATATGGTTTAAGGAGTTGGCAGAGGGGTTTGGGATACTTCCACACGAAGTTTTAACAATTTATAGGCCGAAATGGTGCACATTGGGTGTATTTTTCCATTTAATTCTCCATGACTGTAATTAAAAGTAATCTTGGAAGATTCTAGCGGGGGGGGGGGTACTTATTTCACGTGCTTTTATTGGCCGTTCCTAGGCGGTTATCCAATCATCTATTGATAAAACTACACATTTTTATCACGCCTAAATATTTACACTGTCAGCGAGTTGGTGATGGAGTGCCTTTAACGGCATTCTTCGAATCTCCATAATCGCATCACCAGAATTTGTTCGATACCTCATTATGTTATTTTGAAATATAACCTAATATTTTTCAGCACCACATGACATCTGGTTATTAATCAGTTCCATGTAGGGAGCGAGAGAGAGAGTAATGACAATTGATAATTGTTCAGTTTAATGTAGGCAGCTACAGCGTTCAAGAGAATGTCGTTTAAAAATACCTCGTTAATTTGGATTTTGCATATTGTTGCGTTCAATTTCCAAAACATTGACAGTGCATCAATGAATAATACAAAAACTTTATTACAAGACTTGCTGCAGGACTACAACATAAACGTTCGACCAGTGTTGAATCAGAGTGAAGCGGTTAAAGTAAATGTGCAAATGTTCGCGCGAGCTATTAAAGAGTTTGACGAAGTTAAGGAGACGTTCTCTTTTGTAGCTGCGATAGGAGTTAGCTGGATCGATGAAGGAATGGTATGGAACCCGCTTTCATATGGGGGAATTAACCAAATCACTGTATTTTTCAGTCAAGTTTGGGTCCCGGACTTGATAATCATAAGTCCCTCTGATGATCTTGAAAACCTCGGCGCAAAATGGAACCGTATACGTTTTTTATGCCACCGGTTTGGCACAATGGTTACCGGCTGACCTGATACAGTCGACTTGCGCGGTTAACATGAGAAACTATCCATTTGATTCGCAGTCGTGTACGACTTCATTCACCACACATGGGTACACAGGGGATGAAGTCGTGGTTGAAACGACTTCTCCAAAAATAAATATAAGCACTTTCCAAGAGAACGCAATGTGGGATGTCGTCGACACATCTGCCTTATCCACAAAAGCCGGAGTGTCGTGGCAAGTTGATTTCATCTTCCATTTGAAGAGGAAGCCATCATTTGTGATCATCAACGTCATTTTACCAATATTGTCCTTAAGCCTGCTTAACGTCTTGGTTTTCTTACTCCCCATCGAATCCGGCGAACGAGTCTCTTACTGTATTACTGTGCTGCTCTCTATCGCGGTGTTTATGACAATTGTAAGCAATTTGCTGCCCCAAACTTCTGAGCCGGTCCCGATTATTTCATACAAACTTTTTGCGGATATGGCTATTAGTGCACTGATCGTTCTGGTGACGATTTTCACTCTCAGAATCAATGGCAAGGATGACGCCGAAGAAAAAGTTCCAAACTGGCTGAAGAAGATGTATCACTTGACAACATGCTCATGTTGCAAAAATCGAAAAATTAGCGTTGAGCAAAATACGTCAAGATTGTGTATTAAATCAAATAAAGAAGAATGCATTCCATGTAAAAATGAAAAAGGAGTACCGATTCTGAAAACCGATTCAGATTCAGAAATATCGCACCAGAAGTTATCGGACATTGTGGCCAAAGAACAAGTAACTTGGAAGAAAATTAATAAAATAGTAGATTGGATGGCTTTTGTTTTGTTCACTGTTGCTTCTTTTTTTAGTTTTGGCGTTTACATGGCTATTGTTACAGTGAGAGCCGGCTGATTGGTGAAGTGTATTGCAAATGAAGGCAACAGAAAATTAGCCGCACGTGTCTGCTAGAACATGGAGTATAACGGAAAATAGAAAATGATTGGCTATGACGATTTTTCATATGTGATGGAAATTAAAGCGGAACACCGTGTTTCTTCATTGTGTTTTTTTTATGTTCCTTTTCATTTCTTCGTGATTATGGATAGCGCACGTGGAAAAGAAATGTGAGCGATCTCATATTTATTATTAAGCGTTCCTGAAACGCACACTTATACTTCTACGATTGACCTTTATAGAAACCACTTTGGATTTCAGAACACTGCACAAATGATGTTTTGAATATGATTTTTTTAATATGCTTTTGCCCCCCTGTGCCCCCCTTGTGCCCCCCATAGTTAGATATAAACAATTGCAAAAACACACTTCGATTTACATTTTAAAAAAATCAATAAACAAAACTATTTACAACAGGATGTGTTAAATCTTGTTTAGTTTATTATTATCAACCTGTTCAAATCAACCGTACAGATATAATGGACGATACAAATACATAGATTGTATTTAATTCAAGATCGAAGGAAGACAATTTTAAGCAAGCCGTTTTAAGGGAAATCATAGTTTTGGTGCAAGCGACCTCGCATTGACAATTCGAGGCTTGTTTTGAGGAAATTCGGTATTTTTTGACCATCTAGTTGGTGTCTAGCGTAAAAGGAGTAAATTAGGTAAACCCAGCAAGACCATTGCAAAACAGCTTTGTATTTTTGTTTATGTTGTATTATATACACTACTTTAACACTACAATAGACAATGAGTAAAACTGCATTAACTTCCCTTTAATCATACACTCTATTGCATGTATTGTTTATTATAAACTGATGTTGTACACTTTCATAATACTTGTTAATCGGACACAGTAAACATGTAACCTAAACCTAGTGTCTTTGTACATCTCACATCCATCCCAAGGAATACAACAGTGTAGAGTAACCCATTCGGAAGTTTAATTGCTATCGTTTATTCACTTTTATTCAAAGTATAAAAGAATGGAAAACCGCTATCATCACATTTAAAGTATGATTAAGTTTTCTTAAATTGCATGTTACTAGTCAAAACAATATTTTGCTTGGAAATTATTGAATAACCAACTGCATTACAATACAGGACATTGTATAGATAACAACTGTTTATAGAAAAAACTGTTGTAACTTGGCGGCTCAAATTCAGCGAGTGGCTAGTACGGGCCCCACCACTCTCTCTTTAACTCCCCAAAATTTGAAACGCAAACATGAATGCATTTTTTAACTATTTGTATTAACACGTCCACCACCACCGTGGCCACCGACAACGCCGCCAACCTCACCACCACCACCCCAAATATACTACTACTGCTACTACTACTACTACTACTACTACTACTACTACTGTTACTGCTGCAGCCTCCACAACCCCAACTAACATTTATTCCTTTATCAGCCTTTGTAAACGGTCTTGATTAAAACCCAGCATTTAAAGATGTACTATTACTCCCAAATAAGATTTAACACATTCAATACAATTGTTTTGAATATACCAAAATACCAAAAAGAATGAATAAATGTCGAAAAGAATGGTTCTTACGAAGGATACCGAGTTTAATTTAAAAGAAATGTGCACAGTATTTCTACCTTATGAGTCCATAGCAGATCGCAGTAAATCTTTTAGCATTCACCAATTATTTCATATTTTTGCGTTTTCAGCTATTATATACACGGTTATAATATTGTTCAAAGTAATTAATATTTCCATAAATGCAATATTTAGTAAGCAGTTGAGGTTGTATCACTTAAAATTTATGTTTGTTTTACATGTGTATGTACTAATTTTGAATAAGAGTGCCACTTTAACCTTTAAGTATATGTATTTTCAATACTGTACAAACGTCTGACCTTGTTTTAAAATCATACACTGATAGCGAGTGATAAACAGTTACACGTAGCAAGAAATAAGTAGGATCATAGGAATATACAGTACTATAAATATACTATTACAGCAATGAGCTGGTGTTGCTTATTGTCAAGTTATTCTTTCTTTGGCTTTGTATTGCTGTGCCTGTATCTTTTAATTAAATCCTACCGATTTAAGCAGAAATTAGCGAGTTTTAAAGACAGATATGTACTAATAACCGGATGCGACACAGGATTCGGACACAAACTAGCAAAACGCTTAGACGTGCTGGGTTTTAAAGTTTTTGCAGCGTGTTTCACACAGAATGGAGTGGAAGAATTATCATCAACCTGCTCTAAGAACGTCACTCCAATTCGAATGGACGTTACGAACGATGACAGTATAAACAAGGCGGTGGAAGAAGTGACGAACCTCTTACCTGATGATAAGGGTAATAGTATTCGGTAACCTTTTGGGGAAAAGCTGTAGTAGTTGGTATTCGTATACTGGTGGATGACACGTGAATATGATTAATATTTTATTTGGCAATTTTATTTAACGAACATATTTGGAAAATCGGAGAATGTGGTACCGTGTTAGAATACTTTTACTGCTGGTTGGCTACGATTGTGCGAATTGTGGTGCCAGGAACTTTTCTCCTGAACTATATGTAAAGGAGTTCATGCAAATATTACTGTTATTCATAGTACTTAATACGCCGAAAAACAACAAAAATAACAGTTTTTCGAAACATATCCGTCTAATAAATTTATCAAATAAATTATATATCATAATAACGTGTTTAGAAGTAAACACAAGGTACAGTTTCACCACGCAAGTGTCGACAGCTCATTTTCTTTGCACCACCAATGAGTTGTGGAGCGGGCGTTTATTAGCCATGCCCTTATGGTGGTGGTGTTTTGTATTGACGGTGACGGTGAAGGTGACGTTGAGGATGATGATTCTGATGATGAATAGTTTTGTATTTTTCTTCGCTTAGGCTTATGGGCGGTGGTAAACAACGCGGGAGTCTTGGGAACCACATCGGGTCCAACGTTCTGGGCTACACGGGCCGATTACGACAACGTCCTCGCCGTCAATCTGTACGGGGTGGTACTGGTCACCAACGCCTTCATGCCGCTCATTATGAAGGAGAAGGGAAGGGTGGTGAACACGTCCAGCATCGCCGGGAGGTTCGCTTTCGCGAACGCGCCGTACGCAGTGTCCAAATATGGCGTCGAGGCGTTCTCGGATAACTTGAGGTAAGCAGTAGTGAAGTCAGCTCTGCCATAACACTCTTGACACATATTTTACATATATTTCGTCTTAATGTACTTAATCCCATAGTCTAATCGTTCATGTGAAAGAATAGTATCATATCATATTATCAATATACATATTATTATCGATGTATGCTTTTCAAGGTAAGCCATCCATTATTAGGATGGAAACATGTGTTAATGGATTGAAGATACTATCGGCGAGAGTATTTATATGTCTTCTTTAAATTTATAAACCATTATACAATTTTTACGGGATTAAAATTTTGAATCACACCATCATGACGCTTATATTATGATATGGTATACCTAAGGGAGGTAATAAAAAAAATAATCACTATGACTATATCGTATATAGCAATGCTATTCCTGTGTGTCTTTAAATGCATAATGTCATAACTGTCTGTAGAAAAAACAAACTCTCGGTGAAAACTTTCAAAGTATCCGAAGTTAACATTTTGTAAATTTAAAATGAAACTTTATCAGAAGTATTTTGAAATATTACGGATGGGTTACCTTAAATGCAAACGGATGTTTGATTCCTCTCACTAAGAGGTATTTTCGTTACAGATAAGTCACAACTATAACACGTATTTAAGTCTTTTTAAAGCATGATCTCTTCATGTTAAATGGTATTAAACTAGAAGGCTATCTATATGAGTAAGCCTATAATACACATGGATATTTACATGTGTTTAACATGATGCCCAAATTTTCAAACTCTCAAAAAATCTTAAATAGTACAGTTAGGACTGTACTTATTCTTAAATGAATAGTTCGCATTTAATTATATGAGTGTGCTTTAATTAAGTGTAGCATAAAGGTGTATAATAAAATTACGTAATTTAAATCAAAACATTTTCTTTTGTCATATTATGATGTTTATCTTTACTCTGTGTGTTTCCTATACCAGTACATGTAGTCTATGTATAAAATGTGTCCATGTTTTGAACTTATTCGAAGACAATAAATAAAACGATACTATTTCACTCATCAGAATGTGTACAAGTTCATAAAGGTATACAAAAAGTTTGACAATAAATTATAAAACTATCTTTGTTTGCTTAAGAAGTTTGTTGTTTAGGCGAACAATGTTGAATGTGAATGTTTGACGTTGTTTCTTTTCACCCTAACCTTATTTGAACATTTTGCTTTTATTAAGAAACTACTGTTTCATATTTCAAACTCTGTTTTGCCTGTCCATTCACATTGTTTGTGTTTATATATAACTAGTTACGATTCACACGTCCTAATAAACTGTTCTGTTCTGTTCTGCTGATCTACAAAATACCTGTCAACATGTCAATTCAGGCAAAGTATGGTTCGTAAGTACAATAATCATAAATACCTTCTCATATAAGCATTAAATAGATTTCATACAAATGATAAGCGTACTCGGGACACCTCGGCCATTTTCCATCGAAAACAACCTAAAAATCAAAAATCAATTTGAATTTAGTAACACAACATACACAGTAACACAACATACACGTTAAACACTACTTTTAATTAGTGCTATGATATAAAAGTTTACGAATTACTTCTACTGATGTACCGACATACATCCGATTTAGTTTTCGATGGAAAATGGCCGAGGTGTTTCAAATGATGATAAGCATCCACGCCCAGAAGAAGCAGCATTTATCTATATGTACATTTTCAGGAGGGACGTATACAAGACGGGAGTGACTGTCCACATGTTGGAGCCTGGCTTCCACAAGACGCCCCTCTTAAACATTGAGACTCAGAAGAAGAGAATCGAGCAGAAACTGAAAACACTGCCAGAGGTCTGGAAGAAAGACTTGCCATCAGACATTGCGGATATAAGTACGCATTGGACATTGTTATGCCTTCGATAAGTAAAAAAACTTTGAGTATGGATTTTGACATACTGTTTTTGAAAAAGGCGGACCTGCTGGCTGTATAAGCTGAGTGTATATGATAAATGATATACACTGTCAGGCATTCTTTGAACAAGTTAAAGTTCTTTAATATACCATTATGAAGTTTAGTATGAATGCATATAAATTGTTTATTTTCACAATTAACATAAAATTCAAGCAGTTTAAATATTAGGAGGTAGAAACAACACGAACCAAATATAAAGACAGTACATGTGCATATACATATTGCCCTTCCTTGAGCGGAACAGTGCATCATGTCAACCTGAGGCAAAGTCTCAACCCGCCTTTGGCGTCATTCTCATTTATCAGAGGTTTGATTATGATAAATCCAACGCATGTGTTCTCTTTCCGGTGTACGAGACTAAGAATAAATCATCATCATTCTTGTGAATGCATTGTCGTCTGATACTCAATATAAATAAAGCGCCTAAACGGCACTGATGAAACGGTAGAACGTAAACCCCGTATCGTTTCGTACTATGACGGGAGCGGTTAACAGTGAGCTAGTGGGTAACAATTAAGGGTTAAAGCGAACATCGTTGTCCGCTGAAGTTGCCTATATTTATAAACCAAATAAAAGGAGTGAGGTATAATTATATTTAATATCAAACTCGACAGTTTATTCCCGTTACAAAAATTTGGCCGTCATTTTTTTTCAGTGTCCAAGCGATTCTCTGGCTTTATTGACAAGGTAGGCAGCAGTAACCTTGACCTCGTTGTTGGCGCATACGAACACGCCGTCACTGCAAAGCACCCTAAATACAGGTGCATATATAGTTAATTCAATCATTTATTTGAAGCTTTCATTGCTTAGTAATTTAAGCAAGTACCCAAAATCAATATAAATACAAACGCGTATGCAGTTATTTAAATCATCAAGTTTTAATAGCTCAGTAATTAAGGCTTGTACCCTCAATCATTATAAAATGCAGGTGATATGTATTTATTTCAATCATTAAATCTCAGCTTTCATTGCTCAGTAGTTTAGGCTAGTACATTGAATCATAATAAAATATATGTGCATATGTACTTATTTCAATCATTAAATCAAAGCTTTCATTGTTCATTACAACTGACAGTGGTCATATAAGTTGGTGATATATAATATATACCCTATAACCTAAATCATTTTCAATTCGTTATTGACATGTGATATACTTGGTTACAGATATGTGGTAGGCTGGGATGCCAACTACTTCTTCCGCCCTCTTTGGATGTTGCCAGAATGGCTCAGCGACTTCATTTTGTCCAGGCTTTAAACAACAAGTGGTTATAAATTATCTTGCGTATTTGACGCGATACCGGAACAAAAAATACGGTTCTTATGTATTGCAATTGACGACATTTCATTCCAAAACTGGCCGCATACGGACCCAAAGTCGGCTAATACATATATCTGCCGTTTTGATTGGCTACTAAACTCGCCAAATACGGGATTCGGGAAATGAAACATTTTCATTTGACTGTCGCAACTCGCCTTTATATGTGATTGCTAAGCAATATTAAAATTGATTTATTTTATTTTCGTTTTAAAGTTACTGTTTTTGAAAACTAATATGGATTTACTATTACATACATATTGATAAGTATGTCCATGTTAGCCTATTAAATACTTAAACCACTTTGTACGGGTTGTTATTACAGTTGTGTTTAACCTGTTGGATTTTATGACAATTATATCTTTTGAAACCAGCACTCGTCAAACTGGAAGTGTATTTTTTACATTTCGGAAGCTTATCACTGATTTTTCTATAATCTGAAGTAAATCCTGTATGATGTACAGGATGCACAGTCGCAGGATATGACCCTCTACAACACAAGATATCTCATTTTTGCCCTCATACTATCATGCTAGATATTATAACCCTGTGTCCGTGACCAGGATCTACACTCCAAGGTATGTTATGACCACACCCTTATAATCCCAAGAGCGCATTGTTTAGGACCATCATCTATACCAATTCTAATCCAAACTGACCATGATTGTCACCCAAACCTAGGGCCATGCAACCTCTAAGTTTTCCTGGCAGATTTGTGATAAAAAGCGTGCAAGTGATCGAAGACAATTCACTCCGTTGCTTGTAGTAATTGCGAAAAAAGTACAATACAGATTGCATGAAAATGAATAACCGTATATATGGAACGCCATAGAACAGCGAAACGAGTTGGTATTGTTGTAACTGTGGACTCCCCAACGTCAACTCAAGTTAATTTGAAGACACAACATCACTTATATTGAACACCTCTGATTCCCGCTCCTCTGTCTCTACACATCCTGAAATCCCATAAAATTTGGGCCACCCCAACTCGCATCATCTACAAGGAAAACTCACCAAACAACTATCCAGAAGAAACATATTTGGTAACTCACCATTAACTTCCAACGTATGCGGGCCAAGAAAGAAGATTTCTGAACTTTACTCCAATACTCAGACCCTGATGACATTATCGCTTCTGAACTATGGCTGCAATCGTCAATTCATGAGCAGGAAGTCCTACATGACAACTGCAGGTTCGCTGCAAGGAAGGACTGGAAGTCGAGCCCCCAATGTGGAGTAGCGATTATAGCACAAACCATCTAGGATACCTTTGAGATTGATTTAGAGTCTAGTGCTGAGATTGCAACCGCAACCATAACATTCTCAAGCCTTAAAACTCCAACTAGGTATGTGCGGTCTATTGTCTTTCTGAAAACTACTTGGACACCATGGAAGAACTGCGTAGACGCCTCACATCCATCTCGAGCAGCCATACTGAACATACACCTTTTGTTTACTGGTCTTCAAGTTCTGTTTCAACCAACAAATACCATATTCCAATAAACAACAACTTTATCGAAACATTGCAAGACATTGGATAAGAAAAAAATGTCGACATCCCATCTCGTCTTGACAACATCCTAGATATATTCGCCACAAACCTTCTCTTAAAGATAAATGCATCCCGATCCTCGGCATAAGTGACCATGCCTTTGGTCTGACCGATTCCATCATCATACCATTAAGAAAACAACCTATACATCCATCTTATTCACCTACATATTACTCTACTTCCAAGCCTATCAACACATTGTTGAATATATTCTAGAAGGAGTAAACTGCTGCTTTAAGCAAGTTTGTCCTGTCCAAGTTGACATCAGCTCACTACAGCCAACCGTAGTGTAACCGCTTAATTAGCCGTTCAACGCGCAGGAAGAAACGTGCCTACAAGAAAGCCCGGCGATCAAATACAAGAAAAGATTGGGACTTAAAGGGATCCAACTCACCACCAAAATGAATGCATGAAGGCCCTCGACAAGTAAGTCAGCGTTCTGGTGTCAGACGACAAGTCCAAGATGTTTTACACCTTCGTGGAAAGTAACTTAATTCCGTGGCCTGCAAGCTCCTCGAGCAAATCATCCACAGAATTTTGATGCAGATTTTCGATTGCGAAGACATCACCAGCCAGTAATAACACGGCTCCAGTTATTATATCATATGATCAGTGAAATACTTCACTTAGGAATTTGACTTAAGTTGTTTTATAATTACCGGCCGTAGCCCAAATTTCTCGAAACTTTTCTATAAGTATATTATAACAGGAGTAAGCTAAGCTCACTATTTTTGTTTTTCTATAAATTAAGTGATATTACTCTTTAAGATATTTTAGGCTTTAAATAATAATAATCTTTATGATATTTACAATAAACAGTTTTTCATTTATCCAAATCAAATTTAAGTATATTTTTTGGCAAATTGAAATAAGCTACTTTAACTTGCCAACCTTAAGAAGTTTTGAAAAAATTGGGGCCTGCAGTCTATTCATCAAAATTATCTTTATTCGATTGTAAAATTTCACCTCTCACTCTTCAGTTTTATTGCAGATTTTGACGTTTCATTCTTTTTTTTTCTTTTTGGGAAACGATTATGCTTTTTGTACGATTTTGATGACAATGTTCTGTCTGTATTTGCCAATACAATATTGACATGAAATATTGACTTGGCGCAAAATATTGATGATGAAGATAATAATTAAGGCCAAAGTGATATATAAACATTGTTAAAAGAGGCGATATAGCTACAAATGATCAATGAATCCATGAATGGTTTCCCTTGAGTAAATACAAAGTTAGACATTATAAATTTGTGTTTGTTAAATGAAAAAAAGGTCGACCGGGGGACTCGATGCGACAAATCAAACCATTGATTAACGCCCATGTTAAATCGCATTGCAATGATCTGGGATAGTTCTTCATACATTGTCTTCCAAGCGAATCAATATGATTTATCACTGTGAAAAAGATGTATAAAGTAACATTGTCAACGACGCAATTTTTTTGCAATCCGTACATAATAAAACGTGAACAGAGAGGTGGAGAAAAGCTACTAGAGCGGGGGAGTGTTCATGTGTTCAAATTGTTCATAGATTATTACAGATGTTAATTGCCAACCTGAAAAGTAAATGGAGGTCGGTTTAAATATGGGGGATTCATACTTTTTTATTTGTGTAATGTGCCGATGAGCTGGTAATAAATATGCTTAAGTCAAAAATAAATTTCCCGTTCTTTTCGGATATTAAAAATGGGTACAGTACATTTTTAGTTAACAACTGTTTCTAAAAAATCTGTTTCAAATGGCGAGATTTGACGTAAGAGGGGCCGTTCTAACTTGGCGGCTCAAATTCAGACCCTACTCTCTTCTACTCTTTAAATTTGACACACAAACATGAACAATTTTTAACTAATTGTAATAACAGGTCCACAACCACCACCACATACAACGCTGCCGCCGCCACCTCACAACCACCACCACCACAACCACCCTACTGAAACCACCACCGCCATACTACTACTACTTATGCAGCTTTTGCTGTTGCCACTACTTCTACTACTACTACTACTACTACATCTACTACTACTACTACTACTACCACCACTACTACTACTACTACTACTACTACTACTTCTACTACTACTACTACTACTACTACTACTACTACTACTACTACCACTACTACTACTACTTCTACTACTACTACTACTACTACTACTACTACTACTACTACTACTACTACCACCACCACCACCACCACCACTACTACTACTACTACTACTACTACTACTACTGCTGCTACTACTACTACTACTACTACTACTACTACTACTACTACTACTACTACTACTACTACTACTACTACTACTACTACTACTACTACTACTACTACTACTACGTACCATTACTTCTACTCTTAATAGTAATTATAACATTTAGTACTTGTAAATCGAAGAACTGATATTTTTTCTGTACATTTCTGGAAGGGGATGGGGGGCTGAGCCTCCACCACCCCTGCTAAGATTAATTTCAGCCTTTGTAAACTGTCTTGATTAAATCCCAACATATATCCGTTAAGTATATGAATTATCAATACTGTACAAACGTTTGACCTTGTTTTAAAAACATACACTGATAGTGAGTGATAACACACGTAGCAAGTAATAAGTAATAAGTAGGATCATACAGGAATTTACTATAAATATACTGTTACAACAATGAGCTGGTGTTGCTTATTGTCAAGTTATTCATTCTTTGGCTTGGCATTGCTGTGCCTGTATCTTTTCATTAAATCCTACCGATTTAAACAGAAATTAGCGAGTTTTAAAGACAGATATGTACTAATAACTGGGTGCGACTCAGGATTCGGACACAAACTAGCAAAACGTTTGGACGTGCTGGGTTTTAAAGTCTTTGCAGCGTGTTTCACACAGAATGGAATGGAAGAATTATCATCTACCTGCACTAAGAACGTCAATCCAATTCGAATGGACGTAACGAACGATGACAGTATAAAAAGGGCGGTGGAAGAAGTCACGAAACTCTTACCTGACAAAAAGGGTAATGGTATTGGGTAACTATTTCGGGGAAATTTAGCTGTTGTAGTTGGTGTGCGTGTACAGGTGAATGACCGGATGCCTACTGGATTGGCTTTGGTTATTACTAGCAACTGAACCCATCTACGATGGCTAAATAAATACAACTGTTTTGGTTAAAATACATGATTTACGGATAGACGATGATGATGATGATGATGATGATGATGATGATGATGATGATGATGATGATGATGATGATAAGGATTAGGAAGATGAGGAGGAGGTGGAGGAGGATGGTGGTAGTGGTGGTGGTAAATTTTTGTGGTGACGGTGAAGGTGAAGTTGATGATGATGATAATGATGATGAATAAGTTTTATTCATCTTTATTTTCTTTTCTCAGGCCTATGGGCAGTGGTTAACAACGCGGGAGTATTGGGAACCACATCGGGTCCAACGTTCTGGGCGACACGGGCCGACTACGACAACGTTCTAGCCGTCAATCTGTACGGGGTGGTACTGGTCACCAACGCCTTCATGCCGCTCATTATGAAGGAGAAGGGAAGGGTAGTGAATACGTCCAGCATCGCCGGGAGGTTCGCTTTCGGGAACGCGCCTTACGCGGTGTCCAAACATGGCGTCGAGGCGTTCTCGGATAATTTGAGGTAAGCAGTGGTGAAGTCAGCTCCATCATAGTACTTTTAACATATATTTTGCATAAGTTATAATTTCTTCTTTATATACTTAATCCCATATGCTCGTTTGAACATGTAAAAGAATAGTATCATATCATATTATCAATACTCATTATTATCGATGTATGCTTTTCAAGGTTAGCCATGCATCATTAGGATGGAAACATGTGTTAATGGATTGAAGATACTATTGGCGAGAGTATTTATATGTTTAATCTAAAATAGCCGAGGTGTTTCGAATGGTGATAAGCATCGATGCCAAGAAGAAGCAGCATTAATCTATACATGTACATATTCAGGAGGGACGTATACAAGACGGGAGTAACAGTCCACATGTTGGAGCCTGGCTTCCACAAGACTCCCCTCTTAAGCGTTGAGGCTCAGAAGAAGAGAACCGAGCAGAAACTGAAAACACTGCCAGAGGTCTGGAAGAAAGACTTGCCATCAGACATTGCGGACATAAGTACGCCTTGACCGTTCACAGACCGTTTATTCTTAAATAGCCAGTGTAAACCTGTTGGCTGTATTAACGGAGTGTTTATGATAAATGATAATATTCAGGCTTTTTTCGAATAAGTTAAAAGTTCTTTTTAAAGTATTTTCAATTATGAACTTCTTTATTAATACATTATAAAGTGTTTTTGTTCATTATTAAAAAAATAACGTAAGCAGTTCAAATATTAGGAGGTTAAAACAACACGAACCAATGTCAAAGAAGATACATATTTATAATGTATATTGCCTACCTTGAGGGGAATGTTAATTCGCCAATATCGTCTGATACAAAAAGCGTCCTAACAGCACAGTACGCGGGTAACAGTACGATGTTACAGTGATCATTGTAGCCCGCTGAAGTTTTCTATATATTGTAAAAGGATTGAGCTATGATAATACCTCCTTAATATCAAACTCTACAGTTAAATTCATGTAACTTAATTTTGCCGTCATTTTCCCCAGTGGCCAAGCGTTTCTCGGGCTTTGTGGACAAGGTAGGCAGCAGCAACCTTGACCTCGTTGTTGATGCCTATGAACACGCCGTCACTGCAAAGTACCCCAAATACAGGTGAATATATATCATTAATTCAATCAATAATTCCCAGATTAGTAATCAATGCAAGTACCCTAAAACATATTAAATAGAAACGCGTATGTAGTAATTTCAGTCATTAAGTCCAAGCTATCAGTGCCCTGTAATTAAGACTAATACCCTCAATCATTATAAAAATACAGATGATATGTTGATGTTCAATCATTAAGTCGAAGCTTTCACTGTTTATTACAACTACTAGTGGTCATATAAGTTGGTGATATTAAGTATATGTCATGCGCTAAATCACTTCCAATTCGTCGTAAACATGTGATATATTTTGTTATAGATATGTGGTAGGCTGGGACGCCAATTACATCTTCCGCCCTCTTTGGATGGCGCCGGAATGGTTCAGCGACTTCATTTTGTCCAGGCTTTAAACAACAATCAATATATAACGCTATATATCAATTAACTTATCGTATTTGACGCGATACTGGAACAATCATTGTTCTAATCCTTTTAAATTGACGAAGTCGGCAAATACGAGTTCCTGCCGCTTTGATTGGCTACAAAACCAAATCGGGGATTCGAGGAATGGACACTTTTCATTGGTTGTCGAAATTCGCCCTAATACAAGAATGCCAAAATTCTTAAAATCGTCAGCCATTTTATTTTTGTTTTACAGACTGTTTTTAAAAAATGTGTTCCTCGTTTGAAATAATTTGGAAGTACACGCCTATTAAATACTTTTACCACTTAGAACATTTTGTTATTGCAGTTTGGTTTAATTAAAGCTGCACAGATTGACCGTTTTGGCAATTCTTTTTAATTTTTTTTGTATTGGAATGATCCAAAGTTTGCGTAAATGTCTTGAAAAAAATAATACAAGACTGCTGACAAAATATCAGACAGTAGTTTTTCATACTTAGGTTCGAAAATTGATATTTTAAGTCTTAAAAGCGTAACTAACGCTTAAAGACAAATGTAATTTTGGCAGTTTTCCAACCAATTGAGATCTCTTATATTGTAAGTTATCTTTAAAACATGACTGTATTGAAGGTATTGATACCAAAATCAGCTGATTCTGAGACAAAAAATAAAAAAAATGTCAAAAATCTAGGTCTTTGAAAGTTCGGCTTTAACCTATGAGTAGATTTTATGAGAATTGTTTTGGAAACCAGCAATCGTCAAACCGGAAGTGCGTTTGTTTTTTATTTTTCTGCTCTCAAATATAAATCCCCGCATGCTGTCCATGATTGGATGTACAGTAACAAGATCTGACCCTCTTCAGCTAAAGGTATCTTTTTGTTACCCTCATAGCATATTGTCTCTACAGGAGGGGATGCTGCACTCCTGCTTCTGGGATAAGAATTCTCACTCCAAGCTCATGTCATGGGTACACCCTTATGATCCCAACATTGTTTGCAACCAATTGTTCCACCGAAAGCACATTGTTAAGGACCATCATCTATACCTCCCACCAATTCCAAACAAACATGATTGTCACTCATACCAAGGGCCGTGCACCCCCGTGTTTCTCTGCTATATATGTGGGAAAGCTTGCAAGTAATCGATGACCATCCACTCTGTTACTTGAAGTTTTGCCAAAAGGTGTCATACAGACTGTATACAGATAAGTAGCCTTATTTATGAAACGCTAGGGAACAACGAAACGAGTTAGTACTGTTGTAACTGTGGACCCTGAAACTTCCACTCAAGTTTATTTGACGATACAACATCTCTTATAGTTAATACCTCTGATTCCCGCTTCTCAATCTCTACAGAAGAGTCCATTCTGCAATCCCATAGCATTCGGTCACTGCAAATTGCATCATCCCCAAGAAAATATCATCGAACACCAATCCATATTTTGTTTTCGGTCACTCACCATTAACTTCCAACGAATGCGGCCAAGAAAGAAGATTTCTGAACTAAACTTCAATTCTCAGACCCTGATGACATTATCGGTTCTGAGCTTTGGCTTTAACCTTCAATATATGAGCAGGAAGTCCTACATGACAACTACCGGTTTGCTGCAAGGAAGGACCGGAAGTCAAGCTCCCATGGTGGAGTAGCGATTATCACCAAAGCCATTTTGGATGACTCTGTCATTGATATGGAGTCCAGTGCTGAGATTGTAGCCGCTACCATACCATTATGAAGCCTTTAAAGCCCAATCATCACATGAGCGGTATATCGTCCAACTGATAACAACTTGGGGACTATTGAAGAACTGCGTAGATGCCTCACATTAGTCTCTCACTAACCATAAACTATATGTCAGTGGGAATGCCAATCTGCCCGACATTGAGTGGCTATGCATGCTTTGAGCAGTCATGTATGCTTTAGTGGCCATGCAGACTTTAGGCAGTCATGTATGCTTTAGCGGCCATGCACGCTTTGGACAGTCATGTGCGCTCTGAGCGGCCATACATGCTTTGGGCAGTCATGTATGCTTTAGCGGCCATGCACGCTTTGGGCAGTCATGTATGCTTTAGTGGCCATGCATGCTTTGGGCAGTCATGTATGCTCTAGCGGCCATGCATGCTTTGGGCAGTCATGTATGCTTTAACGGCCATGCACGCTTTGGGCAGTCATGTATGCTTTAGTGGCCATACATGCTTTGGGCAGTTATGTATGCTTTAGCGGCCATGCACGCTTTGGGCAGTCATGTATGCTTTAGTGGCCATACACGCTTTGGGCAGTCATGTATGCTTTAGCGGCCATACACGCTTTGGGCAGTCATGTATGCTTTAGCGGCCATGCATGCTTTGGGCAGTCATGTATGCTTTAGCGGCCATGCATGCTTTGGGCAGTCATGTATGCTTTAGTAGCCATGCATGCTTTTGGCAGTCATGTATGCTTTAACGGCCATGCATGCTTTGGACAGTCATGTATGCTTTAACGGCCATGCATGCTTTGGGCAGTCATGTATGCTTTAGCGGCCATGCACGCTTTGGGCAGTCATGTATGCTTTAGTGGCCATACACGCTTTGGGCAGTCATGTATGCTTTAACGGCCATGCACGCTTTGGGCAGTCATGTATGCTTTAGCGGCCATGCATGCTTTGGGCAGTCATGTATGCTTTAGCGGCCATGCACGCTTTGGGCAGTCATGTATGCTTTAGCGGCCATGCACGCTTTGAGCAGTCATGTATGCTTTAGTGGCCATGCATGCTTTGGGCAGTCATGTATGCTTTAGTGGCCATGCTTGCTTTGGGCAGTCTTGTATGCTTAACGGCCATGCACGCTTTGGGCAGTCATATATGCTTTAGCGGTCATGCACGCTTTGGGCAGTCATGTATGCTTTAGTGGCCATGCATGCTTTGGGCAGTCATGTATGCTTTAACAGCCATGCATGCTTTGGGCAGTCATGTATGCTTTAGCGGCCATGCATGCTTTGGGCAGTCATGTATGCTTTAGTGGCCATGCATGCTTTGGGCAGTCATGTATGCTTTAGTGGCCATGCATGCTTTGGGCAGTCATGTATGCTTTAGTGGCCATGCTTGCTTTGGGCAGTCACGTATGCTTTAACGGCCATGCATGCTTTGGGCAGTCATGTATGCTTTAGCGGCCATGCATGCTTTGGGCAGTCATATATGCTTTAGCGGCCATGCATGCTTTGGGCAGTCATGTATGCTTTAGTGGCCATGCATGCTTTGGGCAGTCATGTATGCTTTAGCGGCCATGCATGCTTTGGGCAGTCATATATGCTTTAGCGGCCATGCATGCTTTGGGCAGTCATGCATGCTTTAGTGGCCATGCATGCTTTGGGCAGTCATGTATGCTTTAGCGGCCATGCATGCTTTGGGCAGTCATGTATGCTTTAACTGCCATGCATGCTTTGGGCAGTCATGTATGCTTTAGCGGCCATGCATGCTTTGGGCAGTCATGTATGCTTTAGTGGCCATGCACGCTTTGGGCAGTCATGTATGCTTTAACGGCCATGCACGCTTTGGGCTGTCATGTATGCTTTAGCGGCCATGCATGCTTTGGGCAGTCATATATGCTTTAGCGGCCATGCACGCTTTGGGCAGTCATGTATGCTTTAACGGCCATGCATGCTTTGGGCAGTCATGTATGCTTTAGCGGCCATACACGCTTTGGGCAGTCATGTATGCTTTAGCGGCCATGCACGCTCTGGACAGTCATGTGCGCTCTGAGCGGCCATGCACGCTTTGGACAGCCATGTGCGCTTTGAGCGGCCATGCATGCTTTGGGCAGTCATGTATGCTTTAGCGGCCATGCACGCTTTGGGCAGTCATGTATGCTTTAGCGGCCATACATGCTTTAGGCAGTCATGTATGCTTTAGCGGCCATGCACGCTTTGGGCAGTCATGTATGCTTTAACGGCCATGCATGCTTTGGGCAGTCATGTATGCTTTAGCGGCCATGCATGCTTTGGGCAGTCATGTATGCTTTAGTGGCCATGCACGCTCTGGACTGTCATGTGCGCTCTGAGCGGCCATACATTCTTTGGACAGTCTTGTGCGCTTTGAGCGGCCATGCACGCTTTGGACAGTCATGTGCGCTTTGAGCGGCCATGCATGCTTTGGACAGTCATGTATGCTTTAGCGGCCATGCACGCTTTGGGCAGTCATGTATGCTTTAGCGGCCATACATGCTTTGGGCAGTCATGTATGCTTTAGCGGCCATGCACGCTTTGGGCAGTCATGTATGCTTTAGCGGCCATACATGCTTTGGGCAGTCATGTATGCTTTAGCGGCCATGCACGCTTTGTGCAGTCATGTATGCTTTAGCGGCCATACATGCTTTGGGCAGTCATGTATGCTTTAGCGGCCATGCATGCTTTGGGCAGTCATGTATGCTTTAGCGGCCATGCATGCTTTGGGCAGTCATGTATGCTTTAGCGGCCATATATGCTTTGGGCAGTCATGTATGCTTTAGTGGCCATGCATGCTTTGGGCAGTCATGTATGCTTTAACGGCCATGCATGCTTTGGGCAGTCATGTATGCTTTAGTGGCCATGCATGCTTTGGGCAGTCATGTATGCTTTAGTGGCCATGCACGCTTTGGGCAGTCATGTATGCTTTAACGGTCATACATGCTTTGGGCAGTCATGTATGCTTTAGTGGCCATGCACGCTTTGGGCAGTCATGTATGCTTTAACGGCCATGCATGCTTTGGGCAGTCATGTATGCTTTAGTGGCCATGCATGCTTTGGGCAGTCATGTATGCTTTAGTGGCCATGCACGCTTTGGGCAGTCATGTATGCTTTAACGGTCATACATGCTTTGGGCAGTCATGTATGCTTTAGTGGCCATGCACGCTTTGGGCAGTCATGTATGCTTTAACGGCCATGCACGCTTTGGGCAGTCATGTATGCTTTAGCGGCCATGCATGCTTTGGGCAGTCATGTATGCTTTAGCGGCCATGCACGCTTTGGGCAGTCATGTCTGCTTTAGCGGCCATGCACGCTCTGGACAGTCATGTGCGCTTTGAGCGGCCATACATTCTTTGGACAGTCTTGTGCGCTTTGAGCGGCCATGCACGCTTTGGACCGTCATGTGCGCTTTGAGCGGCCATACATGCTTTGGACAGTCTTGTGCGCTTTGAGCTACCATGCATGCTTTGTGCGCTCTGAGCGGCCTTGCATGCTTTGGACAGTCATGTGTTTTGAGCGGCCATGCATGCTTTGGACAGTAATGAGCGCTCTGAGCGGCCCTGTATCCTTTGGACAGTCATTGCCACGCACGCTTTAGACAGTCATGCGTGTTTTGAGTGGCCATGCACGCTTTGAATAGCCGTTTGTGCTTTGATCGGTCATGTATGCTTTGGGCAGTCATGTGTGCTGAAACATAGTCAATTATGAGTCCACTTATCAAAACAGTCCAGTATACGTTATAATTTTATATATATAATATATATAATAAACGTATTAAAGATGTGTATGATTACTCTTATTAATAATGACGTTTTTCTAAAAAAAAAAATTTTTTTTTTATTGGATACATTACCAAAAGTAAATTCAGTTAATCCTCACCTTGGTTTTAGCGGTCATGCCCGCTTAGGGCAGTCATGTGTGCTTTGAGCGGCCATGCTCGCTTTGGGCAGTCATGTGTCCTTAATGAGGCCATGCACGCTTTGGGCAGTCATGTGTGCTGAAACACAGTCAATTATGAGTCCACATATCAAAACAGTCCAGTATACGTTATATCATAAAGCCCCGAGTCAATATTCCTTTATATTATATAAGATCATTTTCATTTAAGCTTCCACATGTAGTGTAGAATGTTATATTATCTGGCTGACAAACTTGTCTCCCTTTATAATTTAAAACAGAAAGTAGATACTTGGGAATACCCATGAAAAGTACGAAGGAATTATTCACGATTGAAGTTCATTAGTTTGTGATTTTAATTTCAATAAACGTATTGAAGGTGTGTATGTTTACTCTTATTAATAATGACGTTTTTCTAAAAAAAATATTTTTATTTTTTTATTGAATACATTACCAAAAGTAAATTCAGTTAATTATAGGTTTGCCTTGGGATACTTTACTCTAGACAATTTGTTTTATGTACATGTATGTTTTATCATTTAATTAATTCATGTTGTTGTTTAAATGGTATGGATTTTAATGTCTAAATGGACCAGCTAATCCTCACCTTGTTTGAGAAGAAAACTCCCAAGGCCGTAGGAAAACGTAAAATTGCTTTATTCTCAACCCAAGGAGAAAACATTATTACCAGGTCTCTGAGAAACATGCATATGCATTAATAAAGTGAATTTTAAGTTGTTGAGGGATAAATTTAAGCGATACCAGCGAATGTAAAGCACATACATTGTCTTTGTCTTTATATTGAAGCTGGCATACACCTTGTGTCGTCTGCTATCAAGTTTAGAACAATAACATATTTATCCCACGACCTTGACCCAACCGTAATTTGTTTCTGTAAATTACCATTTAATCTCTTCCATTAATGTATATGAAAAGTGCTTTACTTGAAATCACTTCATATACACATGCTGTAATGTTTTAAATCTATTTTTTCTAGAAAGTAAATTTCATCATGGAGACCAAAATACTTCTCGAACGCATTAACGACATAGTTGACCATTTCGTATTCTCATCTGTTTCAAAACATGCAAAACTATGGCCAAATATACAGGACACTACAATATGTGGACCGTGTAAATACAAGATCGTCAAGATAGGTCGTATAACATTCAACAGAGAAAATGTTATTGGTAAAGGGGTAGAAGGGACAGTCTACAGGGGTACATTTGGTAAATATGCTCACGCTGCAATAAAAGAATACACGAATATAAGTAGCTCGAGAACGAGTTGTGAAAGTGAACGAAAATCTCCTGAATGTAACATGTGCAAATATTGTGCGATTTTACTACTTTGATGAAAACAAATTTTCATTTTACCTTTGCATGGAGTTGTGTGATTGTAACCTTGAAGTTTTCATTTGTCAATATCCGAAAGAGGTTCCAAAGGATGGATTTAAGCAAATTCTCGAAGGATTGAAAGTGCTGCATAACAATAAATTTCTTCACCGTGATCTTAAGCCAAGCAATGTTCTTGTTAAGAAAGAAAAGACAGAAGAAGGGAAACTTATTGTATTGAAATTGTCTGATTTTTCTCTCGCCAAAGAAACCGATGATGAAATGAGTGTCATATCCGGACTATATATTGGAACAGAAGGTTGGATTCCACCGGAAATACATCAAGGAACTGAAGTCAAACCATCAAATATAGTAGTGAATGCATCTGCAGATATATTTGCATGTGGCATGCTCGGGTACTATGTCGTTTCAGGTGGTCAAATGCTTTACAATTCTCAGGAAGCTATAAATCATGATATAAATCAGGGCAATGCAGATTATAGCAATTTACATGACCCTACAACTAAAGATATTGTACGAGCGATGACATGTCGTGACGAAAGTAAACGACCAAATGCTAAGATGTGTTTAAAACACCCGTGTCATTGGGATTCCGCTAGAGTTTTTGAATATTTCAAAGTGGTAAATGATACCATTGTAAGTGTAGATGTACATATAAAAACACAAGTGTCTAATGCGTTAAACCAAAATCCCCATCAGGTGTTTCAATCAGACTGGAAAAGCAGGCTCACACCGCTTGTTAAAAATGAATTATTCACAGCGCCTAGATCCAGCACTAGACCGAAATACAACGAGTTTAATGTAACCGACTTGATTCGAGCAATACGAAACACGAAGGAACATTTCTTACAGATGAAACATTTGCACAACGAACTGGGCAATAATAAAAACGACCTTCATGCATACTGGACAGGACTATTTCCTTATCTACTTATTCACACATATACAACTCTAAAACCTATGACCATGTATGGAGAGCTTCAACATTATTACTGAAGCAATTGTTGTTATTGTTTCATATATTTTTTACAAAGAAATGTTGGGTAAAAAAGTAACACAATAAAAACGAGATAGTCTGAGTAAATTAGCAAAAACCTCCTGTTGAGGTAAACTTATTTTGTGAAAAATATGCCTAAGATTGCTAGCCTACAAAAAGATTTGTGATTTATTTTAATTCGAGGAGAGTTAGGGATGTGTTAGGGGACAGCAAACAAATTGTCCACAAATTATGGTCTGAAGTGAATTGCGCGATTTGATACTATAAGTAGAATACCATAGAGACGATCCTATTCTACGATCACTTTTTGGAATTAGTATTTCTGGGTTGTAATAATGTATTCTTTGAAACAAAGAGAATGAGAATGATGACGTAAGACAAAGTTTTTTTTTATGTACTTGCAAGTAAACCTATTGATTAAACTTGTGATTATAACATTAAATCAAACCGAATTGGTAAATCTAACAATATTTTGCTGTACGCTTAATGATAGGATGGACCCTACTATTTATCAGAGTACACGGACTTCTTACTTATCTATTTATTTCCATTTTTGCTATGTACGTTACTTAATATAAAAAACATTCACTTATTACCAGTGTGTTGATTATATGATTTCTATACACTTTGTACAATATGACATTTATTTAAATCGGATGCCTCTGCTGGTAAATAATTGTAATAAAACAATACATTTAATTGTGGTAAATCTTATTTGGAATAAGAGTGCATCTTTAATAAATGTACATAAAACTGAAGAAATTATAGCAATGTCTTATCCGTATGTAAATATATACGGTCTTTTACCAGAATTTGATTGCGAGTTTAGTTTCTTAAAACACTTCAACAAACCTTTTACAGCCGTCTGACGGAGCACTGTCAAAACATTATTTTGGAAACAGGTATGTCAAGTGTTTGCTGAAACTAATGACCTCATCAAATTTCGGAAATAAAACAAATGCGGGGCTCTTTAAGCGGCATAGACTGCCCTTTGTTTCATTTAAAATGGTGTTGTAAATGAAAAGTTATCTTTGATTTAAGTCTTCATTTTAAGCAATTTTTTGCCTTCCGACGTAGCATATATGACGTAATTTATCATGTGGTATACACACACTGGTTATATTTATCGCAAGGATAGTGTCTGACTTCAAATGAGAGAATTCGTATCACCATTTAAACCGACTTCGTAGATTGTGTAGGTTAAGTGCGTAAACAAATATGTTTTCAATATCTGAAACTCAGACCAAACAAACATTTCTGGGAAATTAAAGTAATGCAGTGCGATATATTATAGTTCTCTATTATGCCCGTGGCCATGCCCCGGGGTTCACAGGTTTAGTATACTTAAATTTGGAAATGTTTGAATATCTTTCTATCAGAAACCGCTAGTCATACCCTTGCTATTTTGAACAAGGCATAATTTCGTGGTCAGCTACCCTGATTGTTCAAAGTATGCCCTTGGGGTCAAAACAGACCCTGCCCCGGTGTCACAAGTTTCCTAGAGACTTATATAAGAAAAACTTTCAAAATCTTCTTGCTTTAAACCACAAGGCTTATACCTTTGATATTTGTTGTATCATATGATGACCCTCTAACAGTTGAAATTATGCCCCTGAGACAAAAGCTGGCCCCACCCTTTTGACCTACATTTTTTAAATTTGGACCATGTGTACAGTTTTGCAAACGAGCATCGATGTTGTCCTCTAATGACCTCGACTGTAACCTTTTGACCTACTATCCATTTTTGACTTGAATTTTTTCCCAATCTTTTTCGGGGAGTGCCCCAAACCCCTGTGCCAATACTTCCAACCAAATATTTCGGTTCTGAGGGAAGAGCTCGAGTAAAAAGAAAACATCCCTAAGTTACGCCCCTCTAACGCCGAATCCTGGTCCCGCCCCTGTCGGTTGCATCCAATTTCTTACCCACGTGGGTTAATATCCTCCGAGGAACAAAAATACCCAAATGGGCTATGATGGGAATATAAACACAGTACACACAAATCATAAGGGTGTACTAAGATCCTTGACTAGTACTTTGAATTTTAAGTTTTCTTGGGGTAGTCGGGGTGTGCTTTTGGTACACGTTGAGTGTCAGTGAGTAGTCATGAGGTGTCCTCGGGTGGGCCTGGTATATCAAAGTATAGTAATATTATTCAAAGTGTTTCTGCGAAGTCCTGGATTGTCTTTTGATAGTCAAAGTATGTCCGTTGGAAGTCACGAGAAGGTATTAAAAGTATGTTTGAAGGGATATATGGAAACCATTATCATTATAATTATTTAATGTATACTATTTGTACATACTGTGCGGATGTATGATTTTGAAATGTAATTTGTTATGTTTGTTAGTTTGAAATGACAAATAAGTAATAGAAATTTTGATTATGGTCAAGGATAGTTTTTATGACCGTGTTATGAGTTACATTATTAGATCCTGTGACACAGAGTAATATTTTAAGATCATCATGTGAAGTTACCTTGTGTGAATGTAACATTTGTAATGCAAGATTACATTTAAAAGGTAACATGGTACAGCATTGCACAATAATATAACATTAAACTACAGGTTAGAATGGTGTTAGTATTTTAAAAAAACCTATTGTAAACATAGTGCAGAAGTTTTGTTGAAAAGTACACTAATATTTTAATATATGATCTCCTTAAAGAAGTTTAAATAATGTTAACTCGATGTAGTGTCAGCCAAAGCGTGAAGGCAGGTTGACATTTATACTTAAGTTAAGGTTTATCAGTTTATGTTATCAATTCAAGGGATTTTAGATTTTCTATATTAAGCTAATTGTAGAAATCCTTAAAAAGGAGTTTGGAAGAACAAAATTACCTGTTTTTTGTTAATGTATATGTACTTCTTAAAGACATGGTCATACTCTGAAAATATTTGCGAAGTCCTAGTGTGAAATTATCAAATGATATACTTTTAAAAGAAAACAAATAAATATTGTAAATAATTGTTCCTTTAAGACTCATTTGGTCGTTTCACGCTTGCAATGACAAGTTTCTCATTTTTAATATCCTCTAGCGTATATGGGGAGGAGCTATGTGAGGTAAAAGTGAAGTGCAGGATCGTCACCGATTGTCTTCTGTTTAGGCATTGTACATAACGAGGAGTTAAAAATCAGGTTAGAACAGTTTACGCATTTCATACCCATTGCTGAGTTTGATAACAACCTCAGCTGTGCAATACTAGGTCACTTGTGTAAGGGACTGGCCCTTATAAAGAGGACATTTGTCAAGGTCCATTTTCTTTTCGCGACACTCTACAAAGACATGAAAGTAAATTGTTACTACATCATGATAAGTGAATGCAGCACTGAAGATTTGATAACATGATCCATGAGGAACACAATTACTCTAATTGCAGGTCCTTTGCAATTTGATCTCAATTGTTAACCAGGTTATGCAAATCAAAGATTGGTGCACAAATCGCAAAATAATGATTAAGATTCTCTCTTAGTATTTATATACAAGTAATGATATCATTCATTTTTTAGGTTTTGATCTAAGCGATTTTGTTCAAGAGATATTAAAAAAGTTGTAAACTTTTATAAAGGTTAGTTTATAGGTCGTGTATTTTGTGCAAAATAAAAAACTAAAAAATGATGTCTAAAAAGTATGAAATTGTGAAATGTAAGCATGGAGAGTTTAAAATAGTTTATACATTATTTGAATTTGTGAAGAATTGTAAACACATTTATTTATTGAATTCAAATGCTTCGAAACATCTATATTTCTTTGTTTTATTTAGGTTTCATCTTTATGATAAATGCTAGCTCTTGTTCTGAAATCATAAAGTTAACAGAAAACTAAGAAGGAGAACAAACCTGGTTTTGGACAGCACTGATATTCGTGGGCTGAAGTAATACCCATTACTTGGAACTCCTCAGGTTCGGCACCAATACTGTTGGTGCTGTCTTCTTCAAAGTCTTCATCTTAAAGATGAAGCCCAAGCTGTTCAAGATGTAAAGACTCTTGTGGTAGAAACTTAAATGTAGGATGTAAACATAAATATTATTAGGACAGTCGCTTTGAATTATGATAAATGTGCATTCTGACCTTTGGACTGTTGTTTTGCTATAGTTTTGGTTTTAAAATGTGGCTAACTGTTAAGCATTGTTTATGAATTATGATATGATGGCTGTCAGGCATTTCCAATTGTCCCTAGAATGTATATTGATGAAATGCGAGACAGTTTTGAAGGAGGACTGAGGTGCAAAATGTATAAGTAGTTTAGAATATGAACTCAGTGCGACTCTCAGTGTGAAAAAGCGTTTTCTATATGCCCTGGTTTGGCAAGAATGAGACCCACTTTCGCTCCCGCAACCATGAACCATGTTGAACAAAGTTTATTAGAATTGTTTGATTTAAAGACATTACCAGGGCATTATATTTGCCACACCCATTATGCTTGACCTGATTAGTGAATACAAAAAAGAGTAACTACACCACTTATTTGGCAAACAACGAATGAAAGCGTCATATTTAGACAGACTAGTATCCACAGCAGGAAAATGGACAGCATCATTGTTGTCTGCACTATTGTTTGTATTTGGCTGCCAATTAGTAGCAGTTACAACTTGAAAAGCAGAAACATCGACATTAAATGAGTCATCGTTCTCAAGCATATCATTTGAATTAATATCAACCACAGGTGACCACTTTTGCTTTTAGTCTTACTGTTTACTTGCGCATTATAACTATAATCAAATGAACATTGGCAATCACCAGATAAACCAATAGCTAATAAATTATGACCAGAATCATTGATAATTTCAACTGCAGCAACAGCAAGTTGAAATGAATCTTTATTCTCAAACAATAAATCTCTAAGGTTTAATAGTGAACAAGCACCTGACAGGCAAAGTAACCTACGCATGTGCATTATTGACTAGTTATGTGGAAAATTTGCACTAAATTAATAAAAAATATATTGAAATGTACAGATACATTTTTTGTTGACTATATATTTGGAGTAAAAAAGTAACAAATGAAATAAATTTTGTGGATATCTACAACCTATTGTATTAATCTTGTGTGTAATTTCACTTGAATCTATTTTATGCAGTGTGTAAAGTTTGTAATGCTATTTTCTCTACTTTACTGTTTGACACAGATTAGATTGATGAATAAAATACAAATGTCATCCACCTGTACACTTTAAAGTGAAATTGTGATGAAGGCTTATTGGCAATTGTATACAATTATGGAATTGGGTATTCATAAATATATTTCTGAACATACTTGAAACAGATTATTTAAGAAGCAGACGATGACTGCCCATTCAGACCAAATGTGTGCGCAATGTAAACATAAACATTAATACAATTAGTGAATCAATGTTTGGTTAAGTTGATAATATTGATATTATTGAAAGTGATCAAACGGATGTTCAAGCTTAAGTTTAAGGGAACAAATGTTTAGGTTTAAATGATTTTAGACCATTTAAATTGATTCATACATCAATCTTGGTAGAATATTTTGTATAAAGGGTTTGTGTGATTTCACCTGTACGTTTGTGTAACGCTTAGTAAGATATATTTTTACAGGCCCTTTAATTGGGGACTCTTGAAGCGCCAGGAACTTGATTAGCAGGTCCAAGTTGTGTCTGTACTTCAAAGGCAAAGTCTGGAAAAAAATGATACATGGCAATAAAAAAAAAAGAATCTAGTTTTTTTTATTCATTTATAGACATTGACTTCTATAAGAATGCAAGGCTTGACTAAATATTAACCTTTTTATTTATTTGAAATAGCAAATGAAGAGCTCAATATATATATATATATATATATATATATATATATATGATGGCTTAAAGGTGCACTCTCACACATTGAACGTTTTGATGCCTTTTTTATTATTTATTTTGGAACGAGCTATTTATACGAAAATGCATGTATACCAGTCATATAAGACTGCGTACCCAAGAAAAAGATCGCAGATTTTTATATTTAAGTACAAAAATTGATGTTTAGTGCATTTTTTATTAAACCGTTAGTAACGCTTTTAGCAATAATACATTATTTTCCTAACGGAAATACGAAAATCTGCGATCTGATATTTTGTCAGCAGTCTTTTATCACTTGTTTGCAGATATTTACGCAAAAACTTGATCATTCAAAGAAGAAAAAAAATAGTAATAACGGTAAATGTGTGAGAGTGCAGCTTTTAATAACCACTACTTTATAAAAATGGCTTTCAACACAACAACTGCATTGAGAGGAAACATTTTTTTTAAATATATTTTGGTTATGGTTACCGTAAAACATTTGTCATGACGTTAATTTAAATATATCTGTAATGTTACTTTTTGTTTTAAAAATGCGAAATAATTTAAACTGTCATTTACGTGTAAACCAAGTTTAATAAGTTTTTTGCGAGATATTGATAAAAACTAAAAGTTACCAACGACGAACCAACTGACCTGGCAATGTAATGCTTTTTGTTCTTGGAGGGTATTTAGTAAACATACATCATACATGTATAAAACCTGAAGACAATCAAATATATAATAACGTGTCTAATGTCAACTAGCTGTAATTCATTCAGGTACTGTGAAACATGCTAACCTGCACAACTTCCGCAATAATGTCGCAAAAGGTATTTATTTTATAGCAAGCGAATATCATTCTGAAATACCAAATACTCGATTCGAAATGAGACGTCTGATTAATGTATTATTAGTATTAACTTGAGTCTAAGATACGTTTTAAACAGCTGTATAATTATGTTCCTTTATTATACATAAACCCGGAAATAATACCCTTAGGTTAGTTTAAAACGGCTGTTTAGATTCAACTATTATACATTGCATTTTCCTTCGTTAAACGGGAAACAATCGCTTATATTTTAACATAAACATTAATTTATAATAACTCGTTCAATACTTTTCAACGTAACCGCAGAAAGTAGTATGAACATGAAAACTGGGTCAATACACATTTTACAAAGTATGACTAATACTCAAAATACTGTCTCATATTCTTAAACCCTTTGCTATTGTATGACTTCGTACGAAAAAAGTATCGCATCATCGCCCTCGTTGCCACTTAAAATAGTTTCTTCATAGCGCTTAAAACCTCTTGCAGTCTTCCTCTTTAGCGGTTGCACCCAAAGCCTTCTCGATAGTATGTCAATTGCTCTAAGCAGATATCGAACGTCATCATTCTGCTCGGCTAGGTTAAACACCGACAAGAGATTATGCAGTTGCCTCCCCTGGTATAGCGCTCGTAACGTATGGCAATATACATCCCCACCTCTAGGGTTAAGGTCGAGGTTAAGGACTCGAGTAAGGGTTAGCTCGACTACGTCATACTTGTATCATGATGGAAATTTGCTTTAAAAAAATCCTGGTTTATGGCTCCTGGTATATGACTCCTGGTTTATGGCTCCTGGTTTACGGCTCCTGGTTTACGGCTCCTGGTTTCTGCCCCCCCCCCCATTATCTAGCTACTACTTGTCGGAAAAAACAGCTCATTGAGCTTATGTTTTTAATATCATATAGTATCAATTATCCTGTCCGTGCTTCATGTTGAATGCCAGTCAAGTATGTTCCGCAAATAATGAATAACAATGAAATATACGCAATAACATTTAGCCCTGAGCCACTATTCTTTCAAGATCAATAAAGATCAAAAGTAAGCAGGTACAAGAACATTTGTAATACAATATTGCTTTTTTTGAGGCCACACACTATTGATAATTCGTTTCGTGAATTAAACGCACCTATTTTTTTGAAAATGTAAAACAATAGCAAAAGTGTGAGACCGCAGCTATATTTTCACCGCATGTTTTGTTGTACTGTTTGTGTAGCTTTTTGAAAGATGAAGTTTCATCGGTTTGCCGCCCGCAATGACTTCCCTTTACAAGTGTTTAAGAAGCAATGTTTAATTATCCCCAAACCAGAGAACGTACCAACATGAAAATTATATCACCTATGCTATATCTTCAAACAGGATCAGCATACATAACGTTTATAAAGAAATCTCACAAAATATCAAAGAAACCCACAGTCCTTATGTAAAGCTTGTACGGAAAACCAAACAATTGACTCTGTTTTGTCTGTATCGCAATGATCAAGGCTTACTCAGAGGCCAATAAGAAACCCCACGGGTGTCCGAACCTGAAAACTAGAAGCTGTAGCGCAGTGCTACACTTTAATTGTCGTAGTCTCCAATAGTTCAGAATCCGCTCTAGGGAGTACAAAAAGGAACTTCAAAAATACCCTTCATTCTACACGATGTTCTTTCATCGGCTTCCAGACACGAAATGTTTAACAAACTGTGAAGAGTAGGGGTGTCAAATTCATTAATCTTAGTAAACTATTAAGAATATAACTTCTTCCGAATCAGTTTAATATTTACCAGCTTAGTTTAGACTTTTAATACTAAAACCAAAACATTGATATTAAATACACACACGTCCTAAAGAAGTAATATAGCGGTAACGGCGAAGCCCGTAAATTGTCAAATACTTCACAACTTTTACTTAGCTTTAAATGTTTATTTCCCGAGCTCCGGACTAAATGATTCCGGGAACATTACACTACAACAACTAACCATGATTCCACGACAATATTTTCACAAACTGGTAAAGATGAGAATCCTCTAGGATTATAAAAATTGAAAGACATGAATCTTATATGTTACAAAACATTTCCAAACCTGGCTCAGACATGAAAACAACTGGATATATAGATACAAACCATACACATCGCTTTCGATATTTCTCATAAGTCTAAACAGTAGCAAAAATCTGTTAGAACACAGTCGGTTACAAACGCCAAAACATGCTCTCTATATTGCATACGATCGCCTGTAACGATCTTGACCATTAGCTTTTATAATGAAGAACATAACTCATATTTCTTTTTCTTAACATGTTTTATAATTATTTTTAGAATTCATGTATGTGCTTAGTATAACCTATTTAGTGAAAAGTAAGTATAAGACTTTGTTTCCACTGTCCAAAAGAGATGAAGTTCATGATTGTGCAGAGTTAAATTTCATAAACGAGCATTTTGTTGAAAATATTTCTTTTTATATTGATTTAAAGATAAAAAGAACGTTTTTCGCTCTTTTCTCGGTTTTGTTTTTATGAAAATGAATACAAAATCTTTTATTTCGCTCGCTCGCTCCAATTTTGATTTTTTTTTTTTAAAAATCCGTTCAACAAGAAAATAATATGCTATGGCCTTAAGATAGCTGAGAATATAATTTGTCTTAAAACAGAAAGTAAGTACTCTTGGGAATCCCACCAAACCTACGACGGTAATATTCGCTATTGAAATTCATAAATGTTGATTTAAAATTTCAATAAAAGCAGTACAGGTGAGTACGATTATTATTTGATTGTTTGCATTTGTTTATATTGTATTGAAAACATTTCCAAAACTAAAATCAGTGAAACATAATTTTACATTAGTTTATGTACATGTATCATTTTATTTACAAAATTGGTTGTTTAAGACTTCTGATTGTCCATTTATATCCATAAGTGTAGCCTAGATGGAGAACATCTTAATAATTGATCTTTGTTTAGTCAACCCCACTTGTTAAAAACAAGTTTTGATGTTTTAATGAGTTTCAAAAAACGTGTCTGTTTCATGAAGCCCGACCGACAGTAGTTTTGTTTTAACGCCGACTGTTTAAGTTTTACCGACGACTGTTTTACGACTAACAAAAAAACAAAAAAATAGATCGCAGATTTTTATATTTAAGTTCAAAATTTGTGTTGTCAGTAACGGTTTAAGGCATAAAGCATTGATTTTAGAACGGAAATATGCAAATATGCGTTCTGAATTTTTGGTAGCAATCTTTTATCATTAGTTTGCAAATATTTACGCTAAAATTTGCTTTTTCCAAGACAAAAAATAAAAAAAGTTGTAAAAACGTTAAATCTGTGAGAGTGCAGCTTAAAACATAGAAATGGCTGATGCCCTAAATTATCAAATTAACGCTACTTCATGCAAGAAAGCCATGCGTGGAACGATACTATCTGCATGTAAGATATGGAGATCTAAGCCATTTTATTTAATTTTCCTTTTAGATTATTTTTAGAAATGCCATGTTGTTTTGTCTTTCTGATTCTGTTTTGCAGTACAAGTAAACCCAATCACTTTATTTATTGTATTATTTTGGCGTACATAAAATGCAGGCTTAAATATCAGACACAAGAGAACTATCTACAGATATAATCTGTAAGAGTTATACAATTTCTGTAAAGCTAGTGGCTTTGAGTTTATTAAGTGCGGAAATTTTGAATACATATGTACTGTATCGAATTACTTTTAGATAAATTCACCTAAATAGAAACAAGATACTGATGGAATATTCAGATATTTACAAAGATAAAGAAATACATGTAAAAACGGTCTACCTACATGTACCGCGGTACCCGTCTTTTTCAGCATGTTCGTCGAAATCGCTTTCGGCTTTGTCCTGGCAGTTGCCTTGTATGTCGCATATAATGGATTTCCAACGCCTCAGGGAAGTAGCCGCACATCTGATCATCAATGTTTTGAAAGAAGAACCCGCCCATCTGGTCAACAAACCACAAGAAGATCTGGTTTCCAATTTTCCGCTAATATATCAATGGAAAGTCAGCAAACTGCGGGAACGACTGCGAGGGAAAGTGTCGTTGTTCGAGCCAATACGCTTGCGCAAACCTCTGAACAACACAATGAATAAACCATTTCACGAGTTAATCCGTCCTGCAGTTCCATCGGCGGTGTTATAAGAATAAACACTTTAAGTATGTTTTAATGTTTTAGAATAAACACTTTGTGCATCGGTGCGAAACTCTTTTCCGGTGACTATTTAGTGGTTTTATACATATTTTTTTCTGCTGTGTTGCTTGAATTCCATATTTTATCTAAAAAGAATATTTTCCATTTTGTCATCTAATCAACTTACATGAACATAAAATTACTCAACTGAGAGGTGCATAGCAGGCATATAATTAGCATGAAGTTAATACCCCTGGCATTCTCTTTCTTACAAACATGCTTGCCCCAGCACAAGACTATTGTTAACATTGTATTTAATAAGCTCCCCATTAAAGGGGCTGTCTCACGTATTGGCACCAAAAACGTTTTTTTCTGTAACGAATCTCAGGACAATTATCTAATAGAATGTGTTACGCTTTGATTTCATAATTGAAAAAAAGTACCAAAATGTATTAAAAAAATTGTGTCGGAGACCGGGTTCGAACCCGTGCCGCCAAAATTGCAGTTCAGCTTTGTACTGACTGAGCTACAAAGGCTTACTCTAATCGGGTGATAATGATAACACCGACTAGCCAATCACGCATAAGGAATGAATTCTACCTTGTAGACATACCCAGTAATCTTTTTTAATTGAAAAATACGAAATAACTGCTAAACTTAAATAAATTGTAAACTATGTGGTACTCCAGTTAGTAAGTTCCAATGCATTGTACACATCGATGCCAAGTTTATGTCAGTTTTCGACAATTTTCTTTTTTTCCGCTATTTTATCATACGTGAGACAGCCCCTTTAAGATAAAGTGCGCAAAAAGCACAATTTAGTTATTTGAACAAGTTCAAAACAGTGTTTACGAAACTATTCACTGTGGTATTTACAGAGTGGTCTAAAGAGAAATATTGTGGACTACGATGATATCTACACGTGTGACATTTAACAATGAATGTTATGTATACACGAATACATTTATCAAGGCATTTTAATGATACTACGGCGTAAAATTTTTTTTGGTTAGGGTAACATCCTTATCAAAAATAGGTAGGGTAGGTAGGCTTTTTTTATAAGGCTTTATGTAAGAATGTCATTTTCATCATTGGATAATGGTGTTAAAGTTATCTTCTGTATAAGCATTTAAGATTTTCAACTACAAAGTGAAAAGCAATTAAAAAAAGAAAAATCTTCTTCTTTTTATTTTTTCATTTTTTTTTTCAATCTGAGTATAAAAACGGTAGGGTCGGCCCCTATTTTGTAGGTAGGATCGGGTTACCCGAACCAAATGTATTTTTTTAGGCCTAGTATTTATTCATATTATGAAGGAAACTATGTAAGGTGTTTCTTTGAGGCAAGTCAGTTAAGTGCTTCATACTTCAATTAATACACATTTTGTGAAAATATAATGTTTTTGGCTTATTTATAACTGATACCATAGCAGTTGGAAACATTATCAACAGCTAAACAATATAATGTTTTTGGGCTTATTTATAACTGATACCATAGCAGTTGAAAACATTGTCAAGTGCTGAACAATATAATGTTTTTGGCTTATTTATTACTGATACCATAGCAGTTGAAAACATTGTCAAGTGCTGAACAATATAATGTTTTTGGGCTTATTTATTACTGATACCATAGTAGTTGGAAACATTATCAAGTGCTGAACAATATAATGTTTTTGGCTTATTTATAACTGATACCATAGTAGTTGGAAACATTATCAAGTGCTGAACAATATAATGTTTTTGGGCTTATTTATAACTGATACCATAGCAGTTGAAAACATTGTCAAGTGCTGAACAATATAATGTTTTTGGGCTTATTTATAACTGATACCATAGCAGTTGAAAACATTGTCAAGTGCTGAACAATATAATGTTTTTGGCTTATTTATTACTGATACCATAGCAGTTGAAAACATTGTCAAGTGCTGAACAATATAATGTTTTGGCTTATTTATTACTGATACCATAGCAGTTGGAAACATTGTCAAGTGCTGAACAATATAATGTTTTTGGCTTATTTATTACTGATACCATAGCAGTTGGAAACATTGTCAAGTGCTGAACAATATAATGTTTTTGGCTTATTTATTACTGATACCATAGTAGTTGGAAACATTGTCAAGTGCTGAACAATATAATGTTTTTGGCTTATTTATTACTGATACCATAGCAGTTGGAAACATTGTCAAGTGCTGAACAATATAATGTTTTTGGCTTATTTATTACTGATACCATAGCAGTTGGAAACATTGTCAAGTGCTGAACAATATAATGTTTTTGGCTTATTTATTACTGATACCATAGTAGTTGGAAACATTATCAAGTGCTGAACAATATAATGTTTTTGGCTTATTTATTACTGATACCATAGCAGTTAGAAACATTATCAACAGCTAAACAATATAATGTTTTTGGGCTTATTTATAACTGATACCATAGCAGTTGAAAACATTGTCAAGTGCTGAACAATATAATGTTTTTGGCTTATTTATTACTGATACCATAGCAGTTGGAAACATTGTCAAGTGCTGAACAATATAATGTTTTTGGGCTTATTTATTACTGATACCATAGCAGTTGGAAACATTGTCAAGTGCTGAACAATATAATGTTTTTGGCTTATTTATAACTGATACCATAGTAGTTGGAAACATTGTCAAGTGCTGAACAATATAATGTTTTGGCTTATTTATAACTGATACCATAGCAGTTGGAAACATTATCAAGTGCTGAACAATATAATGTTTTTGGCTTATTTATTACTGATACCATAGCAGTTAGAAACATTATCAACAGCTAAACAATATAATGTTTTTGGGCTTATTTATAACTGATACCATAGCAGTTGAAAACATTGTCAAGTGCTGAACAATATAATGTTTTTGGCTTATTTATTACTGATACCATAGCAGTTGGAAACATTGTCAAGTGCTGAACAATATAATGTTTTTGGCTTATTTATAACTGATACCATAGTAGTTGGAAACATTGTCAAGTGCTGAACAATATAATGTTTTGGCTTATTTATAACTGATACCATAGCAGTTGGAAACATTATCAAGTGCTGAACAATATAATGTTTTTGGCTTATTTATTACTGATACCATAGCAGTTGGAAACATTATCAAGTGCTGAACAATATAATGTTTTTGGCTTATTTATAACTGATACCATAGTAGTTGGAAACATTGTCAAGTGCTGAACAATATAATGTTTTTGGCTTATTTATAACTGATACCATAGCAGTTGGAAACACTGTCAAGTGCTGAACAATATAATGTTTTTGGCTTATTTATAACTGATACCATAGTAGTTGGAAACATTATCAAGTGCTGAACAATATAATATTTTTGGCTTATTTATAACTGATACCATAGCAGTTGGAAACATTGTCAAGTGCTGAACAATATAATGTTTTTGGCTTATTTATAACTGATACCATAGCAGTTGGAAACATTGTCAAGTGCTGAACAATATAATGTTTTGGCTTATTTATAACTGATACCATAGCAGTTGGAAACACTGTCAAGTGCTAAACAATATAATGTTTTTGGGCTTATTTATTACTGATACCATAGTAGTTGGAAACATTGTCAAGTGCTGAACAATATAATGTTTTTGGGCTTATTTATTACTGATACCATAGCAGTTGGAAACATTGTCAAGTGCTGAACAATATAATGTTTTTGGGCTTATTTATTACTGATACCATAGTAGTTGGAAACATTGTCAAGTGCTGAACAATATAATGTGTTTGGGCTTATTTATAACTGATACCATAGCAGTTGGAAACATTGTCAAGTGCTGAACAATATAATGTTTTTGGGCTTATTTATTACTGATACCATAGTAGTTGGAAACATTGTCAAGTGCTGAACAATATAATGTTTTTGGGCTTATTTATAACTGATACCATAGCAGTTGGAAACATTGTCAAGTGCTGAACAATATAATGTTTTTGGGCTTATTTATAACTGATACCATAGCAGTTGGAAACATTATCAAGTGCTGAACAATATAATGTTTTTGGCTTATTTATAACTAATACCATAGCAGTTGGAAACATTGTCAAGTGCTGAACAATATAATGTTTTTGGGCTTATTTATTACTGATACCATAGTAGTTGGAAACATTATCAAGTGCTGAACAATATAATGTTTTTGGCTTATTTATAACTGATACCATAGCAGTTGGAAACATTGTCAAGTGCTGAACAATATAATGTTTTTGGGCTTATTTATTACTGATACCATAGCAGTTGAAAACATTGTCAAGTGCTGAACAATATAATGTTTTTGGCTTATTTATTACTGATACCATAGCAGTTGGAAACATTATCAAGTGCTGAACAATATAATGTTTTTGGCTTATTTATAACTGATACCATAGTAGTTGGAAACATTGTCAAGTGCTGAACAATATAATGTTTTTGGCTTATTTATAACTGATACCATAGCAGTTGGAAACACTGTCAAGTGCTGAACAATATAATGTTTTTGGCTTATTTATAACTGATACCATAGCAGTTGGAAACACTGTCAAGTGCTGAACAATATAATGTTTTTGGCTTATTTATAACTGATACCATAGCAGTTGGAAACATTGTCAAGTGCTGAACAATATAATGTTTTTGGCTTATTTATTACTGATACCATAGCAGTTGGAAACATTGTCAAGTGCTGTACAATATAATGTTTTTGGCTTATTTATTACGAATACCATAGCAGTTGGAAACATTGTCAAGTGCTGAACAATATAATGTTTTTGGCTTATTTATAACTGATACCATAGTAGTTGGAAACATTGTCAAGTGCTGAACAATATAATGTTTTTGGCTTATTTATAACTGATACCATAGCAGTTGGAAACATTGTCAAGTGCTGAACAATATAATGTTTTTGGCTTATTTATAACTGATACCATAGTAGTTGGAAACATTGTCAAGTGCTGAACAATATAATGTTTTTGGCTTATTTATAACTGATACCATAGCAGTTGGAAACATTGTCAAGTGCTGAACAATATAATGTTTTTGGCTTATTTATAACTGATACCATAGCAGTTGGAAACATTGTCAAGTGCTGAACAATATAATGTTTTTGGCTTATTTATAACTGATACCATAGTAGTTGGAAACATTGTCAAGTGCTGAACAATATAATGTTTTTGGCTTATTTATAACTGATACCATAGCAGTTGGAAACATTGTCAAGTGCTGAACAATATAATGTTTTTGGCTTATTTATAACTGATACCATAGCAGTTGAAAACATTGTCAAGTGCTGAACAATATAATGTTTTTGGCTTATTTATAACTGATACCATAGTAGTTGGAAACATTATCAAGTGCTGAACAATATAATGTTTTGGCTTATTTATAACTGATACCATAGCAGTTGGAAACATTGTCAACTGCTAAACAATATAATGTTTTTGGCTTATTTATAACTGATACCATAGTAGTTGGAAACATTGTCAAGTGCTGAACAATATAATGTTTTGGCTTATTTATTACTGATACCATAGCAGTTGGAAACATTGTCAACTGCTAAACAATATAATGTTTTTGGCTTATTTATTACTGATACCATAGCAGTGTGAAACATTGGCAAGTGCTGAACAATATAATGTTTTTGGATTATTTATTACTGATACCATAGCAGTGTGAAACATTGGCAAGTGCTGAACAATATAATGTTTTTTGGCTTATTTATTACCTATACCATAGCAGTTGGAAACATTGTCAAGTCCTGAACAATATAATGTTTTAATCACCATAAGCAGGTTTTTCATATCACAGTTTTAACAGCTATATCTATAAATTTAAAACTTTATTTGAATATATAAATATTGAATTATATCTCTACTGTTACTAATGGACGGTACAACCTATACACAATACAATATACAAATAACTTCAATAATGAATAGCTAGATAAGTTTAAACTGAAGTTATATTTAATATATTTATATATTTATAAGGTTATATTATATTTAGTCTACACATGATTACGCCGCATTTTTAAAAATCGTACAAGACAGTCCAAAGGACGGCTTTATCCACGCCGTTGTTTTTCTCTGAACCTGACTGGTACTTTGAATCTGATCAAGAGAGGGAAATAGGAAATACAAGTTGTTTGATCGTTAAACTAAATATTATTGGACAATTGAACATGTTATAAAAGGGTATTTGTTAAAATTATTCAGATTGTGTGTAGTGTAGGTAAAATCAATGTCAAGGCAATTTTGGCTAAAAATAGAAGGATAATGAGTCTTTGATTTATAACATCGATGAAACAGCAAGCCACTGGTTGAAAGTAATGATAACTTTCGGCGGAGTGCGAATCTGGGTATCAACCTGTGCAACTTGTTTAACACTTTCATTTAAAACTGATATCTTATCAGCATTGTCAAAATATGGAACTTTAAGTTCATGACGGATAACTTACACAAATTGCAATTGGTTTGAGTTCTTGGATCAAATTTTGTAACTGCTGCTAAAGCTTAGTCTGCATATCAAAGAGATATATCTTTATTTTTTAAGATGCTAGATGATAAACTAAAACACTTAAACAATAAACACTTACATAATGAAACTGATAAGATCCAGGAGAAATGTTAATGTTTTCAAAAAAAATGTAATGAATAGGTCACTCAATAAGGTCAATATTTGTACCAAGTTATGTTATAATCCATCAATGCACAAGTCAGTAATAACGTAGACACGAGCAAATGTACTCTGACCTTTAAATGTCTCGTATGACCTTGACTTTTGAGGTACGGACGCAGGTCAAGGTCAATGCACATTGCCTCAATGAGGAAAACCTTTGTACCAAATCATATTATAATCAATCAATACATATGGAAGTTAAAGCGCGGATACGAGCATGTGTACTCTGACCTTTAAATATCTCGTGTGACCTTGACCTTTGATGTATGGATCCGGGTTAAGGTCACTGCACGTCGCCTGAATGAAGACACAACATTTGTACTATGTAATATGGTAATCCATTAACGCATAAGTAATTTATAACGCGGACGCTATCTTGTGTATTCTGACCTTTAAATGTCTCGTGTGACCTTCACCTTTGAGGTATAGACCCGCGCCAATGTCAATACACAATGAGGACAAGATTTGTACCAAGTTATATGATAATCCATCAATGCATACGTAAGTTATATACCGGACAATAGCATGTGCATTCTGACTTTTAAATGTCTAGTGTGACCTTGACCTTTGAGGTATGGACCTAATTCATGGTCACTGCACATAGTCTTAATAAAGGAAACATGTGTACCAAATTATAAGGTTATCCATCAATGCATAAGCTAAATATAGATCGGACACGAGCATGTGTATCCTCACCTTAAAATGTCTCATGTGACCCTTACCGTTGAAGTTTCTAACTTGTTAAAGGTCAATTCACATTGTGTCAATGAGGACAGCATTGCTACCAAGTTATATGGTAATCCATCAATGCATAGGTCAGATATAGACACGAAATGCTACGGAGAACACAAACAGACAAACAGACAAACACACCGACAGACGGACAGACGGACGGACGGACGAAGTGCATTCCTTTAATCCCCTACCAAGTCCGTGCGGGTGATAAATAAATACATGAATATACATCTACATTTGCAAAAGACACGACATATAAATACCAGGTAAATATGTGGGGGGAATCATTAAAAAAAAATTATGAATACACGCACTATCCTATGTTTTATCTGCATACATAGGTTACAGCCCACTTGATTATGCGGGCTAACACACACCATACCTACAACGAGACCAGGATGTTTTTCACATGCGATATCCTCTGACTCATATTCCGACTCCTTTTGAAGGAAATGTTCTCTGGAAACCATAAAATGTCCATCCGACGTCTCAACATGTTCTCTGTTGGAACAAATTTCGCAAAAGTATTTATTACACTCGACGCAGTAAACACTTGCGGTTTTCTCCCTTCCTTTAGTGTCACATGATTTACAAATAACCTTTAAATTAAATCAGTACTTTCCTTTACTAATTTAGTATTTGTTTACAATTTCTATACAAATCTCAACAAATACAGGGGTGTACCTAGGCATACTCCAGCACGCCCAGGCGTACAAATGAATTAAGGATCCCGCGAAATGGCCAGTAAAAGTCCCACGTCAGGGGTTATCGGTTCCGCTCCAATCCCATACATCATATTGAGACCAGAATATAGGCATATCTTTACTTTTTTCACCGCTCATTTTAAATTGCTTCAGGTACGCCCATTAATTATGAAGTCATTTCTTTGATAATCAGCTAATATAAATCAATTACATAATTGTATCACAGAACCACTGTTTTTATAAAACAGACTTGATTAAATCTGCAAGCATAGCATGTAGACGAGCGTATTTTACTTATATTGTTACCGGGGCCATTCGATTTCCCATGAACGTGCCACGTTCTAACATACAACGCCACCACAAATCATTTCGGACCTTGATGACAGTCATATACCTGTCATAACCTGAATTGCTCGTCATATAAGCGCAATACAAAGCCACCTTGGCATGACGCGCACTCTCTAATGATTTACATGCATCCGTCCATTATTCAACATATTGTAATGTTTCCTTACATTTTTTTAGTTGGTACTCAATGGAGCCATCTCATGATATTGACAATATTAAGCTTTTTGCACATGTCACTCAATTCCATTGCCCCTTTTAAAAGAAGAGCCAAATTTAGTTATTCTACCCCTCATTATTTGCTGGGTAAATTGTGTTGGTACATGTGTTGACAGGTCATCATTCGCCAACCTATACATGTCTATGTCACCTTCAACGTTAGCACCAAGGTTTCCACATTGACCAGACCCCGCCGAGCCACACCTAGTATCTGTGGAACTGTGCCTATTTACTGTAGGAACAACAGACCGAACAATGATATCCTGAACATCAATTACGTTACCCTTATTATTGTTCACCGGATCCACGTTTGGCAGGGGTATTTGTGGCTCAAGGGGTATCTGCGGTGGCAGGGGAACTAAGGCGTCTACCTTTGTCGCCGTGCACGTGGCTGCACATCTACTTCTGCTACACTCCGTTTTCTTCCTCTAGGGCGTTCTCGACCCGGCATTGTTGAAACAGGCGTATTTAATAGTATTAATTATATAACTCAATTTTTTTTCATTTTCTCAATCTTCCAAGAGCTTTTTATTTTCCGATCCACTCCGAGTTTTGCAAGGAAAAAAGACTCCCGGTTCATAGACCGGTCGAATCGCATTCAAAATTGCATCCTAAACTTCTGTAAAATATCGTAAACCGGTCCCATTACTCGTGGATAAAATGGCAACTTATTCAACGCTCGTTGATAAGATAGCCAAATTATTATACGCCGTTGATTTGAAGGCCCCAATATTCTACGCTCGTTGATAATAAAGCCCGCACTGTTCAACGCTCGTTGATAAAATGGCCCAATTATTCTACGCTCGTTGATAATATATCCCCCATTATTATACGCTCGTTGATAATATATCCTCCATTATTATACGCTCGTCGATAATTTATCCCCCATTATTATACGCTCGTTGATAATATATCCCCCATTATTATACGCTCGTTGATAACATATCCTCCATTATTATACGCTCGTTGTTAATTTATCCCCCATTATTATACGCTCGTCGATAATTTATCCCCCATTATTATACGCTCGTTGATAATATATTCCCCATTATTCAACGCTCGTTCATAAGATGGCCCCATTATTCTACGCTCGTTGATAACATATCCCCCATTATTCTACATTCGTTGATAACATATCCCCCATTATTCTACGCTCGTTGATAACATATCCCCATTATTCTGCATTCATTGATAATAAAGCCCCCATTATTATACGCTTGTTCATAAAATGGCCCGATTATTCTACGCTCGTTGATAACATATCCCTCATTATTCTATGCTCGTTGATAACATATCCCCCATTATTCTACGCTCGTTGATAACATATCCCCCATTATTCTACGCTCGTTGATAACATATCCCCCATTATTCTGCATTCGTTGATAACATATCCCCCATTATTCTGCATTCGTTGATAACATATCCCCCATTATTCTACGCTCGTTGATAACATATCCCCCATTATTCTACGCTCGTTGATAACATATCCCTCATTATTCTACGCTCGTTGATAACATATCCCCCATTATTCTACGCTCGTTGATACCATATCCCCCATTATTCTACGCTCGTTGATAATATATCCCCCATTATTATACGCTCGTTGATAATATATCCCCCATTATTATACACTCGTTGATAACATATCCCCCATTATTCTACGCTCGTTGATAACATATCCCTCATTATTCTACGCTCGTTGATAACATATCCCTCATTATTCTACGCTCGTTGATAACATATCCCCCATTATTTTACGCTCGTTGATAATATATCCCCCATTATTATACGCTCGTTGATAATATATCCCCCATTATTATACGCTCGTTGATAATATATCCCCCATTATTATACGCTCGTTGATAACATATCCCTCATTATTCTACGCTCGTTGATAACATATCCCTCATTATTCTACGCTCGTTGATAACATATCCCCCATTATTCTACGCTCGTTGATAATATATCCCCCATTATTATACGCTCGTTGATAATATATCCCCCATTATTATACGCTCGTTGATAACATATCCCCCATTATTCTACGCTCGTTGATAACATATCCCTCATTATTCTACGCTCGTTGATAACATATCCCTCATTATTCTACGCTCGTTGATACCATATCCCTCATTATTCTACGCTCGTTGATAACATATCCCCCATTATTCTACGCTCGTTGATAACATATCCCCCATTATTCTACGCTCGTTGATAACATATCCCCCATTATTCTACGCTCGTTGATAACATATCCCTCATTATTCTACGCTCGTTGATAACATATCCCCCATTATTCTACGCTCGTTGATACCATATCCCTCATTATTCTACGCTCGTTGATAACATATCCCTCATTATTCTACGCTCGTTGATACCATATCCCCCATTATTTTACGCTCGTTGATAAAATGGTCCTCGCTATTATAACTGTGCACAATTTCGTTATACTTACAATATTTTAAATTTAAAAAACAACAACATTTGTTCATGCTTATATTAAAGAAATCTGTTACATGGTCAAATAAAAACAGATACTAGCAAACTGAATACCTATAATTGAAGTAGTATAATACTTCAGCGGAATTTACTTACAGTTTGTTTTCATTCAGTCCAGTTTATTTAATCTTATTTTATCTTTCAGCAAATAAATCTAAGAAGAAGAGAACACTACAGTCCCGTTCTGGAGTAGCACCAAGGAGCAAAAGATCGTTGTTTACAAGTCCGTCTTAGATGTTTTCGGGTCAAGCTTAGATGGTTCGCAGTCCGAATAAAAGACAACAAATGGCGGAGTCTGAGAAAGCAACACAGACTTGTTCTCATTCAGATGACTATAAAGTGTAGATATATATTAAGTAATACATGTAATAATACCCTTATGAATACTTCGTGCTGTTTCCATAGATGCTTAGCACATAACATACATATTTCCTTTTTTCATATGGTGTTACGACTGTCTTGCGTTGAACTTTTGGTCAATTGTTTTATGATTAAATAATTTATTTGTAATATATCATTACATTAAAATGCATATCATCATGAACCATTAGAGATCACAGAACCTGTTTCCAATACTTTATATTTTATTTTCATTTTCTATCGATTTTTGCCATTTTTTTACCAGACAGACTCAAATTTTAAGGACTCAAATAACTTCAGTGACAATTCAAATGGGTTTCATGATTTCTGCAATAGGCCCAGAAGAGATTTAGCTAGCCGTGGACATTTAGGAGACTGTCAAATATAGCAGTGGAGAACATCGCACTAAAGTCATCAATAATGAAGTCCTGCAATGTGCTATGAATATGGTTTGTCAACAACACTACCCATACAGCCATAATAGAAACAATTTCCAAGGACAGTAAATACATATAGCAATGGCAAAAACTGTTTCCAAAGCAATTGGTGATGAAGTCAATGACATTATTAAAAGGCGTGAAACGTTGTTCAAAGTGACCTCCTAACTTTGGATTGGCAAAATGCGCACCAAGAAATGAGGAGACAATTTCCACTTTTAATAGAGCTTTTCAGTTCCTTCATTGATTCCAACAAGAGAGATAAAATCCATTGGATTGTGATGTAAACCAGCATTCTTCTTTATACCAGTCTCCAGCATTTTAACCTCATTCAACTTCTTCTGGGTATGGTAGTTGACAGCTGCGGGTTGACAAAAGAGGTGTTTTCTTGATAGTTTTGTTGATAACAATATTTTCATATTGTATTTTGAAATTATGAGGAAGTTTAATGATATCAGTCATTTAAAGATATCAAACAGAAAGTTACTTAAATGTGATACATATTTTGAGTCACCTCCGAATCTATATTAATTTGATCTTAACTACAATCTTGCCTTTATTTCATTTTTATCAATAATTTACAGGATACCTTAAAGCTGCACTCTAACAGATTGAAAGTTATGATTTTTTTTTTGTCTCAGAATCAGATCTTTTGTCAGCAGTCTTATATCACTAGTTTCCAGACGTTTACACAAAAATTGGCTCATTCGAAGACAAAAATAGTTGTAAAAACAGTTAATAGGTAACAGGTAAAACGCGAGAGTGCAGCTTTAATAAAAGTAAAAAAATGATAGCCCGAGGCCAAATTCGGTTGTGTGCCATTAAAACAAGCATATACGCTTAACCTAAATGATATTAATGCAAAGCTCGTTTACTTTAAAGAGGCTTGCTAAAATATGATATCGGCAACTTTTTTAAAATTCATTAATTTTACTAATACTTTTTAGCACCAAACTGCAACTGGTAGATTCTCATTTGAACAAAAAATTGTATGTCCAAGCCTTAAATTATTCATTATTCATAACATGAACGCTTTTTTGCGTTAGAAAGCATATTCTGACGTACGTTTTAACCCGGTTAACAACAAAAACCGTGTTATAAAAATGGTGTGTGTTGTTGGGCGGAGGGGGGAGAGGGGGCGGTCTGTCGGTCGTCAAACTAGGGGTTTTCAGAGAATAACTTTAGTTTCGTTCATCATATGGACCTTAAACTTGGTATTTAGTAAGAACATGTGGATAGCTCGCTTTGGATTCCTTTTGGATCCGTTCCGTCAAAGGTTAAGATCACTAAATATAGAAATGTTGTTTCCGGTGATTTACTACAGTTTCTTTCATATCTCTTTTTGGGGGATTTTTTTAACCAGGTTTCATGGGATTGCGTTTAGGGTCCGTAGGCTCAAGTTCAAGGTCACTGTTACTAAAACTAGAAATATGAATGAAATGATATATCTTCGGTTAGGGTTTTCATATTGTCACCAAACTTGGTATATATAGAAAGAGTTTATAGGGACCTATCATTGAATTGTGTTTGGGACCAATAGGTCAAGGTCACTGTTACTATACATAGACAAATGGTTGAAACTATATACTAGTATCTTTAGTTAACGTTGACATGTTGTGACAAAACTTGGTATATAGGAAGAATTGATGGAGATCTTTCATGGGATTGCATTCTGGGCCCTGAGGGTCAGTGTCACTGTTTTAAAGAAATAAAACAGTTGAAACTGATTCTCATAACACAGGCTGAAGTTTCTCTGTCAATCATTAAAGACCTGGTTTCGTCGCATTGTCGGGTTTCTTGTTAAAACGCTTCAACAAACGATCTTTAAGAAGATTTTTTGACGATATCCTACATTAATAAAAGTATTTGGTCACATTTCTACATGAAATAAACAATGCTGATATATAGTCATACAGTACGAAAAATGAATGATTCCCTTCAAACAAATACCAATACATTTGCTTTTATTACAAAAATGTGTGGCATTTCATTTTATGGCATTAACATTCTTTATGATATAGGACTTTCTGTGTCGTACACTAGCATCCTCGAAAAGGAACGTTGTTACCGAGCAGGAAGAAAAGATAAAAAATGTTGTGAGACGTTATGTTCTAAACACAGAAAACAAGTATAAAAGTATTCCAAAAACAAATCGTGACTTCGTGGTACTAAATGGTATTCAATCTAACAGTAGTATGCCTGAAAATAAATCAATTGAACAAAATGTTCATGCAATGGAAATAGATGGCAAACAATCTATACACATACATATATATGTTTATATTTCTTAAAATTTTAACTTATCATGGTTTTTGTTTCACAATCTGAATTGATAATTATTACAGAGGTTGTTAAAAGCAGTAATGTCCTTAAATGTTGTTGTTGCTGTTCAACCCAACCACCCCTGTGCCAGGCTACTGCCTCAATGACCCCAGCAAACGTAAGCAAAAAATATATGTTTCAGTAAAATAGTCAAATATGCATACAATTATAATTATATAAAATGCATAGGCATGGACTCAAAAAAAGTGTGTGCATGTGAGTAAACAATAGTGTAGTTTGAGACTGTGACTTAAACGTTATTGTCCACATCAGCGATAACAAAACAACCCCAAAAGAGCGCAGATAAAAACTGGTTTTAGAAAAGTTATTAACATTGACATAATACGATTTTGCACTTGGGTATAAGTATACGACGAAAGAAAACTAAAGTACAAATATCTAATTGTGCAGTAGAGAAACGTGAAAGGAAAGGATTCGACATTTCTTTTTTTCTTTTCGATATGTGTTTCAAACAAAATCTAATTGTAAAACGAATCTATACTGGATGCTCAATTTAAATACAAATTGTTTGAGGGATGAAAAGAATAGCTCTACTTGGACACGAAAGCGGACATGGGCGCGGACACGGACAGCGGATCCATAAGTTATGGAATACAAGCCGTTGTTCGCTTATGCGCGCGTGTGTGCGTTTTCGCTGCTAGCGTGCGTGTGTGTGTTTCGCTGCTGGCGTGCGTGCGTGCGTGTGTACCTGCGTTGCGTGTGTGTGTGTGTGTTCTCGCGTACGCGCGCGCGCGTGTGTGTGTGTGTTCGCGTGCGCGTGCGTGTGTGTTCGCGCGCGCGTGAGTGTGTTTTCGCTGCTAGCGTGCGTGCGTGCGTGTGTGTGTACGCGCGTGCGCCTGTGTGTGTGTGTGTGTGTGTGTGTGTGTGTGCGTGCGTGCGTGCGTGTGTGCGTGTGTGTGCGCCTGTGTTTTTCAAATAAATTTAAGAAATTCTGATTTCTAAAAGGCTTTCAATTTTGCACAAATTCTTATATTATAACGAAATAACTTGTTGCAAGTTTATTATTTATAAATTTTACTCAATTATTTTTTCTTTGTTGACGTTGGCACACTAACTTCCATATCGGTACGTTAGCATGTCGACGGCGCTTATTCGTGCTATAAGTATCATGCGAGTCAATTACACTACACACTAACACACACGATAATTATTGAACGTTGGCCTTGACAACATGGTACAACACAGTTACGTCCACTCCCGCTACGTCCTTGTGTATTATTTATGTATAGCGGACCCTAACAATCAATATATTACTGTGGCCATAGAAAGTCCCGCCAGCTCTTATAATCGTCAAATGTTACAAGCAATAGTTATTTTCATTGTTACTCTACAAAATATTTTGCCAGGTCCTAGATACGAAAGACTCCTGGTGGCATTTCGATTTCACAATAACATTCTTGAAAACATGAATTTGAAATCGTGAATTCATGGAGTTGATATCGTAAAATGTATGCACTCGAGAAACCATTAAAGCGTGACTGATTCGTGAAGTGAACTCCATAAATTCGTTAATTCATGTAGTTATGGCTCAACGGGTCTTTTGTATATAAACTGGTTTCTGCCAGCACATCACATTTCTCGTTCAGATATTTGACCAGACTGACTCGAGTGCTCACTCGATCGCCATGCAGAGCTATATTGCGGATATAAAATCTTTGGTTACTAGATCAGAATTATGATGCTAATTTTCGAAGGTACCGTACTAATGTTTTTGGGTGATGGGGTCATTTGGGAGGCGGTGGCCCTTCACGTGATATAATTTGGGGTCTGGGTCATCTCCCAAAGGAATATGTTTTGCTAATTTCAAATTTGGTTATTCACGGTGTTGCGTCCCACATTTTCTACTGTTAGAAACACCATACTCTACTAAACAGCTGTCATGGGGGTGGGGAGGGGGTTAGGATGTCCGGAAACACCATACTCTACTAAACAGCTGTCATGGGGGTGGGGAGGGGGTTAGGACGTCCGTTAACACCATACTCTACTAAACAGCGGTCATGGGGGTGGGGAGGGGGTTAGGATGTCCGGAAACACCATACTCTACTAAACAGCGGTCATGGGGGTGGGGAGGGGGTTAGGACGTCCGGAAACACCATACTCTACTAAACGGCGGTCATGGGGGTGGGGAGGGGGTTAGGACGTCCGGAAACACCATACTCTACTAAACGGCGGTCATGGGGGTGGGGAGGGGGTTAGGATGTCCGCAAACACCATACTCTACTAAACGGCGGTCATGGGGGTGGGGAGGGGGTTAGGATGTCCGCAAACACCATACTCTACTAAACAGCGGTCATGGGGGTGGGGAGGGGGTTAGGATGTCCGCAAACACCATACTCTACTAAACAGCTGTCATGGGGGTGGGGAGGGGGTTAGGATGTCCGCAAACACCATACTCTACTAAACGGCTGTCATGGGGGTGGGGAGGGGGTTAGGATGTCCGCAAACACCATACTCTACTAAACGGCTGTCATGGGGGTGGGGAGGGGGTTAGGATGTCCGCAAACACCATACTCTACTAAACGGCTGTCATGGGGGTGGGGAGGGGGTTAGGATGTCCGCAAACACCATACTCTACTAAACAGCGGTCATGGGGGTGGGGTGGGGAGGGGGTTAGGACGTCCGGAAACACCATACTCTACTAAACAGCTGTCATGGGGGTGGGGAGGGGGTTAGGATGTCCGCAAACACCATACTCTACTAAACGGCTGTCATGGGGGTGGGGAGGGGGTTAGGATGTCCGCAAACACCATACTCTACTAAACAGCGGTCATGGGGGTGTGGAGGGGGTTAGGATGTCCGCAAACACCATACTCTACTAAACAGATGTCATGGGGGTGGGGAGGGGGTTAGGATGTCCGCAAACACCATACTCTACTAAACAGCGGTCATGGGGGTGAGGAGGGGGTTAGGATGTCCGGAAACACCATACTCTACTAAACGGCTGTCATGGGGATGGGGAGGGGGTTAGGATGTCCGGAAACACCATACTCTACTAAACGGCTGTCATGGGGGTGGGGAGGGGGTTAGGATGTCCGGAAACACCATACTCTACTAAACGGCTGTCATGGGGGTGGGGAGGGGGTTAGGATGTCCGGAAACACCATACTCTACTAAACGGCTGTCATGGGGTGGGGAGGGGGTTAGGATGTCCGGAAACACCATACTCTACTAAACGGCTGTCATGGGGGTGGGGAGGGCGTTAGGATGTCCGGAAACACCATACTCTACTAAACAGCTGTCATGGGGGTGGGGAGGGGGTTAGGATGTCCGGAAACACCATACTCTACTAAACAGCTGTCATGGGGGTGGGGAGGGGGTTAGGATGTCCGGAAACACCATACTCTACTAAACAGCTGTCATGGGGGTGGGGAGGGGGTTAGGATGTCCGGAAACACCATACTCTACCAACATGTTTCCGTCCGAAATAGTCAATTATTATTAAACCAACATCTGCATACGATTTTAAAAGCATTTAAAATTGTAGACACTTTAGTTTAATAAACTATTTTAAATTGTCTTCATTAGTCTCATATTATAGTTAAATATATTTTAAAAAAGCACTGATATAAACAGTACAGAAGTTATATCATTTTAAAAAATACACGCAAACACACACAACAAAATCATGTCGTCGAGTTCACTACTGCTACCGCTACTGCCACTTTCACTGCCTCTGCCATTGCCACTGCCACTACCACTGCCATTGACACTTCTTCTAACACTTCCACTGCCCCTGCTACTGTGTTTACCACTACCTCTGCACTGCCACTGCCACTATCTCTGCCTTTGACACTGCTACTGCCACTTTCACTGCCACTACCAATTCCACTGCCACTACCACTACCACTGTCAGTGTCTCTGCCACTGCCAATTCCACTTCCACTGCCACTGCCTCTGCCACAACCACTATCACTTCCTCTGCCACTGCGACTTCAACTGCCACTACCACCTTCAGAGTTAACTATGAAATCATATGTTATACAATAAATACAATGTTTTAATCATAAGTATATTCTGTCGGTTTTGAGGACTCCTGTCTTCGTAATACTACTCTTCTATGTACAAAGTTTATTTTATTTACAGTTGGAGCCATTCCCTTTGCCCAAAATATGACAACAATAATAAATAACGGAAGTATATATGAGCTATAGAACATCTATTTCAGTGAGATATAAATTATATTCTGTAACATTTAACTTTTGAGTATGTATAAGTTTCAGACCTTTATTTACGACCATTTTTCACACCTTTTATTGTAATGGTCAAAAGCGCTAAAGTAAAGCATTGTTATTACAATAATGCATTTATTTATAGAATATTTACAACTTGTATTAATAATATTAATAGACTGAAGAAATCAAACCGGAAGGCATTCAAAATATTTCTAAATCACTAAAATAGGACAAATACCACAATTTTGATGAATTTTCGCTCCAGAATGAAGCTCTAAAAATATAATATTATAACATACATGTTTTCTGTGCACCACTGCGAACATTGATACAAATGACATTTCCACGGTAAGTGTTATATAAATGTGCCATTTAAACCTCTAAGTTTTGTATTATGACAAAATCCCAGGGTTTCATATCTTGGGTAAATTTGTATGGGAACTAGCTGGTTCTCGACCCGGCTCTCAGAGCCACAGCTCGTACGTGTGGTCGTGCATGGAACGAGATCTGTCTCCTCTCTTCTGTCTTTCCCACAGGCTCTTGGAGCCAACAATGTACATGCGTATGTGGTCGCGCATGTTACGATAACTTTTCAATCGCCTCTCTTCATTACTGCCAACACTATTGTGTCTTTTTCTCGCACCCTCTTCACCTCCTCTTACTTTTATCTCTCACTTTAACTCTTTCCTATCTTATTACCCTCTTATCTTTCCCATTTCTATATCCCGTCTTCTCTTATATTTCCCTCCCTCTCTCCTACCTCTTCTATCCCCTTCCCTCTTCTAACCTCCTACCACTCCCTTCTTCCCCCTCCCCCTCTTCTATCCCCCTCTTCTACCCCCCAGTCCCTCCCCTCTTCTACCCTCCTACCCCTCCCCTCTTCTACCTGCCCTTCTACCCCTCCCCTCTTCTACCCTCCTACCCCTCCCTCCCTCCTTTCTTCTACAGTCCTACCCCTCCTCTCTTCTATCATACCCTCCCTTTTTCTACCCTCCTACCCATCCCCTCTTCTACTCTACCCCTCCCCTACTACCCCTTCCCTTTTCTACCCTCCTACCCATCCCCTCTTCTACTCTACCCCTCCCCTCTTCTTCCCTCCTACCCCTCCCCTTTTCTACCCTCCTACCCTTCCCCTCTTCCTCCTACCCCTCATCTCTTCTACCCTCCTACCCTTCCCCTCTTCTTCCCTCCTCCCTCTTCCTCCTACCCCTCATCTCTCCTACCCCTCCTATCCCTCTTCTATTCTCTCGTTCCTCCTCTATCCCCCGCTCTTCTCTCCTGTCCTCCCCTTTCCTCTCTCCCGCTTTTCTATCCTCCCCCTTTTCTACATGAAATTAATTTCAAAGCAGCATTTTTAACAAGATGCTTTATTTATTTTATTTGTTTATGTTTGATACGTTCTTATAATTAAATTTTAAACTAATATGTGTACCAGTTTTGAAAAATAAAAATAAACTACAAATCTTTATCAACATATATTGTATTTATATTATGACTTCAAATAAAACGAAGATTTTATCAAAACAGCGCTCTCGATATTGATCATATTTGCATTTTCACATTCAAATGATGATTTTCATCTGCATTTTGAAATGCGTAGTATTTTATGTCCGTATGAAGTACATCATGAAACAGTTATATCATCTATTCGTTACGATATGTTGCGTTTTTATGCCACGTATGCAAATTTGCACCTGTGGTATGTTTTGAACGCAATTATATGGTAATTGATAACATTGACTTGTTAATAAAATGCCATTAGCTTGTGTTGAAAAGAACGTGAGACATAATGATGAAGCTCATTTTATTCACGTCAGATATTAATATCAATATCTGTTACACCGATATGATGTTGCAGAAAACATTTAAACTGCACGTATTTACGATTGTGTTTTTTTCATTCTCAAAAAAAAATAAAAACCAAGAATGTGTTAACTTCCAAAGTATCAGCTGAAATAGGAGTGCGCGGGCTTTTCGTGATAATTTAATGTATTTGAAATTTAAGCAATCCATGTTGATAGCATATAAGTCACAAAGAAAGTAAAACTAATTTAATAAATTTAATAAAGAAAAAATGAATATTGAAAAAAAGGGATATTTTTCATGGTCTGGCCTTGAAATGATCATTCCATGTACCCTGAAGTGTTCAATGTTGTGTTCTAAGTGCCTTATTATAAAGAAATGCAATACAAATCTTCTACATTTAAAGTATAATAAATCGGTTCGGAAATGTTCTGAACGACAAAAAGTGAAAATACGATGTACAGCTCGGTTCTCAGAAAACATGTGTTAGAAATTTAATACCAGCTGGGCAGTCAGTATTTATAACTCTGTGGCTTGCTTTAGATCATTATCACAGAGGTGCTAATAAACACTGACCCTGGGTAACCTTTATCAAAATGATAAGTTTTGAGGGCAAAAACTCTAGACTGAATATATCGCTTCTTTATTTTAATAAATAAATTATTTTACATGTAGTTAGTGTAAAATATTTCAAAAAGACAGTCTATTTCTATTTTAAAAATTATGTTCCATTTTCTCCCACAATTTAAATGAAGCCAATTTTCCAATGGAAAAACCTTGAAAAGCCATTCCCATTGGAAAATGTCCTTCCCATTGGAAAAGTTGAGGTCAGACACAACTAAATAAATTTCAAATTTTATAGTAAATTTACTAATTCGCAAGTAAGAAAGCACTGATTTCTAGTGCTTCACGACCCCCAACACCATACATGGGGATAAAGCTGCACTTTTGAACCTAACATTAAACAACGTGTAACACAATGGCCCCCGCAAATAATTATTCATCGATGTTAAGGTCTTCATTTCTTTCTTTCACTATTAAGTGGTCAAAATGCCATAGCGTTTATTTTCATTGGAGCTTCATTACCATTACCGGCAGGTGTCGATTAGATATTCTGAGAGTACAGTTAATCGCTTAAGCATATGCTAAGAATGGCCCTTAGACTTGAATAATACTTATCAAAGGACCTGCCTTTTGTTAAACTCATATGTTACTTGGTACCATTGAAGATCAATCGGCTAAGGCTATGGTCAACCACTAATGGCTATTTTAAGTACTGTCCAGAAATTAGCTTAATTACCGTGTTTACTAAAAGTGGTTTGGTCTAGTTTTTTTGACGTCACTGAAACTATTGATTGACAAGCTCTTTTTGTGGCGATAGCCAGTTAAATACTTTGGTTATTATCACGTGAGATTAAATGTATCACATTATATCGTTAAAGGGGAATTAGGAAACACTTCTGAATAGACAGCTACAATTGGGGCCAACTAGGGAGTAAAAAACCTTAGTTTGGGAGTTCGAGAAGTAGTCTGTTTTTGGTTAGGATTCTGATAGTCGTGAATGTAATTGGGTTCAAATCTTCAGGTCTTCGGACTGAGTCTAGTCAGCCTACCTGGTCAAGATCTGACAGTCAGCTTTGCTCTCGTATAATAGAACAAAATAATTGACAATTACGATATAAACAATTGCTTACAATAAAACTTGCATCATCGGACGTAGTTGTATTGACTTTATTAGTATACGATTGAACGGCTTAGTGTATAGCACGCTGTTTGATAGTGAGGGTGCTACAAACGTTAGAAAAGATCATTAACGTTTCTCCTAAGAACTATAAAATTGGTTGAACGTAACCACTGTGTATTCGGCAAAATGACTATATCCAGTGCATTCGGAACTCCTCGGCCATTTTTGTCAAAAACAACCTCGGATGTATGCAGGTACATCAGTTGAAGTAGTTCGTAAAATTTTGAATTATATCATTAATTAAATGTAGTGTTTTAGAGTTGTATTTATTGGTCTAAGTTTAAATTGATTGCCATTGAATTGTATTATTGCAAACATATTTAAGAATCCCAAGAGTAATGTCACAAAGTTTAACTGCTAAATAAAATTACTACGCGATCTACTTGCAGCGGACTTAAACGTACCACTTTTTGAGTATGTAAACCGTCCAAATACATCCGAGGTTGTTTTCGATAAAATGGCCGAGGAGCTCCGAACGTATCCAGTGAACGACAACAAACAATGCGGTGAAAATGTAAACATAAAGAAGATCAAGTAGATCAAGAAAGTTCAGCCTGTTTTTAACCACACACACCATTCATCTTAATAACCTATAAATACGAAAGTTAACTAATGATGCTAGATGGTTCAACCATGATTTGATTCATTGTCATATGTTTGTTAAAGTAAATAAGACATTTAACAATGAGTAGGCATTTACCGAACTTGTATAGTTTGGTCTGGAAGTGTTGTTTTCAAACAAAAATGAAAACTTAACTGCGATGCTTTTAACTATATTTACAGACGCCTGCACAGCCTAAAGGCCGCCCCTAACACTCTTCAATAGTTGCCTGGGGCAGCTGCTTAGTAAAATCAATCATGATCGGGAAAACCTAAGTAACGTGCGGCATCAACAAGGCCAACAGATCCCTTCCGAGAAAAGCATGCTCGACCATTAAGGGATCCACGGGCTTTTATATACAGTAAATTCTAAATCCACACGGAGCCCGGGCTTTGCTCATTTGCATATTAACAACCACGTAAACATACAAACTATGAACGTAATTCCGTCTATAACGGAATGTTATACTATGATCGCAAATCCGTTAAACCTACATTGTTCTTTATTTTTATTACGTCATTGGACATACCACAAGACCTTAAAATGATTCCACCACACCATTTGCACATACTTGCAAATAAAAATATCCTCTACTGATAAACAAAATGAAGTACATAAATGTAATGTTGTCAGTGTAATGTATATAACATTACTGGATATATTTTCATTTTTCAAAACATTTCCATGCCCGGTATAGACATGAATAAACTCTATAAAAACGAAGCTTACACATTGCTTTAAAAATATTCAAAACTACATCTGACAAGCACGACAATATAAACATCATGTCCAAACGGTAGCAAAATCCTACAAACACCGTCCTCTGCAACCAAGGTACATTTTCCGTTACACTTTATAATGGTACCATGGGACTGACAAAATTCCGTTTATATGAATATGAATGAGGCATGGGAGAAAACACTTCTTCCAATGAAATCGCATGTAACAATGAAACACTCTTCAATAGCCAAGACGTCATATTGGGGTTTTGTTACATAAAATATTAACCAACACGTGTTTAATTTTTTTTCAAGATGGCTGCCCCCTGGTTTTATATTTTCACTATACGTATACGAGCGGGGTTTTACATTATTTAACATGTTCTTTGACTAATATAATATAAATTTATTATTTTTGTCGATTTCCTCACGAATTAAAAAAGAATGCAACAATACTGAATACATGACATTTCATTGATGCAGTAATTCTGATACACACTCACATACTTTCATTTAAATTACAATACAACACAGATAAAAGTGTTTTAAACATCTCATAGATTACGCTATAACCAAAGACATACATAAGCTTCATTTATATATCCTCGCTATTATAACTGTGCACAATTTCATTATACTTGCAACATTTTAAATTTAAAAAAAAATCATTTGTTCATGCTAATATAAAAGAAATCTGTTACCTGGTCAAATAAAAAACAGATACTAGAAAATTGAATACCTATAATTGAAGTAGTATAATACTTCAGCGGAATTTACTAACAGTTTGTTTTCATTCAGTCCAGTTTATTTAATCTTATTTTATTCTCTTCTCTAAAGTACAAATATCTAATTGTGCAGAAGAGAAACGTAAAAGGAAAGGATTTGACATTTCATTATTTCTTTTCGATATGTGTTTCAAACAAAATCTAATTGTAAAACGAATCTACATTGGACGCTCAATTTAAATACAAATTGTTTGAGGGATGAAAGGAATATCTCTACTTGGACACGAAAGCGGACATGGGCGCGGACACGGGCAGCGGATCCATTACTTATGGAATATAAGCCATTGTCTTTGAAAAAGTGTGTGTGTTCGCCCGCACGTGTGTGTGTATGTGTGTGTGTTCGCGTGCGCGTGCGCGCTCGTGTGTGTGTGTTTTTGCTGCTAGCGTGCGTGTGTGTGCGTGTGTGTGTGTGTGTGTTTGTGTGTGCGTCCTTGCGAGCGTGCGAGCGTGCGTGCGTGTGTGCCTGCGTAACGTGAGTGTGTTCTCGCGTGTGTGTGTGCGTGCGTGCGTGTGTGTGTGTTCGCGCGTGTGTGTTTTCGCTGCTAGCGTGCGTGCGTGCGTGTGTGCGTACGCGTGCGCGCCTGTGTGTGTGTGTGTGTGTGCGTATGTGTGCGTGTGTGTGCGTGTGTGTGCGTGTGTGTGCGCGGGTGTGCGCGTGTGTGCGCGCGCGCGCGCGCGTGTGTGTGTGTGTGTGTGTGTGTGTGTGTGTGTGTGTGTGTGTGCGTGCGTGCGCCTGTGTTTTTCAAATAAATTTAAGTGATTCTGATTTCTAAAAGGCTTACAATTTTGCACAAATTCTTATATTACATTAACGAAATAACTTGTTGCAAGTTTATTATTAATTAATTTTACTCAATTAATTTTTCTTTGTTGTCGTCGACACGCTGACTTCCATATCGGAACGTTAACATGTCGGCGGCGCTTATCCGTGCTTTAAGTATCGTGCGAGTCAATTACACTACACATTAACACACACGATAATTATTGAACGTTGGCCTTGACAAATGGTACAACACAGTTACGTCCACTCCCGTTACGTTCTTGTGTATTATTTATGTATAGCTGACCCTAACAATCAATATATTACTGTGGCCATAGTAAGTCCAGCCAGCTCTGATAATCGTCAAATTTTACGAGGAATAGTTATTTTCATTGTAACTTTACAAAATATTTTGCCAGGTCCTAGATACTAAAGACTCTTGGTGGCATTTCGATTTCACATTTACATTTTTGAATATATGAAGTTGAATTCGTGAATTCAAGAAGTTGATATCGTAAATGTATGCACTCGAGAAACCGTGAACACGTGACTGATTCGCGAAGTGGAATACATGAATTCGTTAATTCGTTTAATTAGGGCACAACGGATCTTTTGTAGTTAAACTGGTTTCTGCCAGCATATCACATTTCTCCTTCAGAAATTTGACCAAACTGACTCAAGTGCACACTCGATCGCCATGCAGAGCGTATTTTGCGGATATAAAATCTTTAGTTACGAGATCAAAATTATGATGTTAATTTTCGAAGGTACCGTTGAAAAAAGTGTCTTAAAGTAAGAGAAGAAAAATGTTTAGTTTCTCAGTCACGTTTTTAAGAGCTTTAACATTTTTTTCCGTCCGAAATAGTCAATTATTATTGAACCAACATCTGCATACGATTTTAAAAGCATTTAAAATGGTACACACTTTAGTTAAAATCGGGTATGGCTGTCTTATAAACTATTTTAAATTGTCATCATTAGTCTCATACTATATTTAAATATAATTTAAAAACACACTGATATAAACAGTACATAAGTTATATCATTTTCAAAAATACACGCAAACACACACAACACAATCATGTCGTCGAGTTCACTACTGCTACTGCTACCGATACCGCTACTCTGCTACTGCTACTGCCACTGCCACTACCACTGCCTCTGCCACTGTCACTACCTCTGCCATAGTCACTGCCATTACCTCTGCGACTGCCACTGTCACTTCTACTGCCACTACCACTTCTACTACCTCTGCCACTGCCACTTCTACTGCCACTGCCTCTACCTCTGCCACTGTCACTGCCACTCCTCTGCCACTGCCACTACCTCTGCCACTGCCACTATGAAATCATATGTAACAGAATAAATACAATGTTTTAATCATACATATATTCTGTCGGTTTTGAAGTCTCCCGTCTTCTTAATATTACTCTTCCTAGTACAATGTTTATTTTATTTAACGTTGGAGCTATTACCTTTTCCCCAAATATGACAACAATAATAAATAACGGAAGTATATATGGGCTATAGAACATATATTTCAGTTAGATATAAAATATTTTCTATAATAATGAAACTTTTAAGTATGTATAAGTTTCAGTCCTTTATTTACGTCCATTTTCCACACCTTTTATTGTAATGGCCAAACGCGCTATAGTAAAGCATTGTTATTATAATAATGCATTTATTTATAGAGTATTCATAAATTGTATTAATAATATAAATAGACTGAAGAAAACAAACCGGAAGGCATACAAAATATTACTTAATCACTAAAATAGGACAAATACCACAATTTTGATGAACTGTCGCTCCAGAATGAAGCTCTAAAAATAAAATATTATAACATACATGTTTTCTGTGCACCACTGCGAACATTGATACAAGTAACATTTCCACGGTAAGTGTTATATAAATGTTCCATTTAAACCTCTAAGTTTTGTATTATGACTAAATCCCAGGGTTTCATATCTTGGGTATATTTGAACGGGAACTAGCGGTGCTGGTTCTCGACCCGGCTCTCAGAGCCACCGCCCGTACGTGTGGTCGTGCATGGTACGAGATCTGTCTCCTCTCTTCTGTCTTTCCCACTGGCTCTTGGAGCCAACAATGTACATGCGTATGTGGTCGCGCATGTTACGATAACTTTTCAATCGCCTCTCTTCATTATTGCCAACTCTAATTGTGTCTTTTTCTCGCACCCTCTTCACCTCCTCTTACTTTTATCTTTCACCTTAAATCTTACCTATCTTTCCTATCTTTTTACCCTCTCTTCTTCTCTTATGTTCTCTCTTCAGCTCTTCTTCTATATACTTTTTTATTCGCCCTCCATCCCTTACCCCTCTTCAATCTTTCTCGCCCTTTCCCACTTCTATATCCCGTCTTCTCTTATATTTCCCTCCCTCTCTTCTATCCTCCTACCCCTCCTCCTCTTCTACCTCTTCTATCCCCTCCCCTCTTCTACCCCCCTACCCCTCCCCTCTTCTACCCTCCTACCACTCCCCTCTTCTATCCCCCTCTTCTACCCCCAATCCTCCCCTCTTCTACCCCCAAATCCCTCCCCTCTTCTACCCCTCCCTCCCCTCTTCTACCCTCCTACCCCTCCCCTCTTCTATCATACCCCTCCCCTCCTACCCATCTACTCTACCCCTCCCCTCTCCCACCCCTCCCCTTTTCCTCCTACCCCTCATCTCTTCTATCCTCCTACCACTCCCCTCTTCTATTCTCCCGTCCCTCCTCTATCCCCCGCTCTTCTCTCCTGTCCTCCCTCCCCTTTCCTCTCTCCCGCTTTTCTATCCTTCCTCTTCTATCCTCCCTCCCCTATCCTCCCCCTTTTCTAAATGCAATTAATTTCTAAGCAGCATTTTAACAAGATGCTTTATTTATTTTATTTGTTTATGTTTGATACGTTCTTATATTTAAATTTTAAATTAATATATGCTTCATGAAGTTGTTTTCCGTGAACGCCTATTCCACCAGAAACTGGACGTCACGCACTGAAATATACATTGCCTAAGCATGACGTTGCTTGTTTCGTGCTTAATAAAACCATAACGTATATGCAAGATTATACTAGAGGATTTGAAACTGACTTACAAAGACAAAATCTGTGGTATTGAACTGTGACCTTGTTGAAGCACCAGAGAACTCTTCCTAAGGTATGATTCAAATCATAAAGAAGGTGCATGATTTAGCAATTCCTCACATTGACAATAAGGTTTTGGAAAAGGTTGTATTTGGGGGAGACGTTCTAACTAATGAGCGTGCGTTTTCAGATCAAGAAGTCATGCAAAACAATCATTCCGAGTGCAGTCAACTACTTGGGGGAAATTCACCGGCCAGAGGGCCTTCACAGAGAATTTGACTTCTTACTTGTCATCCAGTTTGGTTCATGTTGAGGTTGATTTAAAAGTTAAATGTTGTTGAAAGTTAGTTCTTTGCTTTTTTATCTTTGTTCTTAACTCAATTGTCAGGTATCAAGCTAGAGGGGGAGAGTTATTCCTGGCCTATTAATCTCCCCAATAGTCATTATGAGTGGGAGACATTTTTCTCTACTAAGACATTAGACAAATGAAATTGATCGAAATATCTCCCCATCTTTTTTTCAAACCTCGATGTTTTCAAAGTTTCTTTATTCCTGACTTGTGAATATTTGTTGATTATGATTTTTAAAGGTACTCTTTATCATGTATGCATCTAATAAAGGCCTATATTTAAATTCAGTTGCCATTTTCCTTTTTGAAATTGGTATACATATCTTATTTAACATATTAAGCTTACAAGATATCCCTCCACTTTGATACACCTAGAATAATCTCCGGTAATGAAAACAGGAATTCAAATTTCCTTTCCAGTATGGCCATGTGTTCTTCTATGTCCTCTCCTATATAGGTAGCACTAAAACTTAGGGACATCAAACACTCATATTGTTCCTTAATAATGGATAATAAGGGTGTGATAACTAGCACCTGACAATCCCCATCGTTTCCCCCACTAGTCTCCATAAACAAAACCACGTCAGTCCTTTCTAACAATTTACTTAAAACATCAACTTGAAGCGCTTCAAACTTGCCAATACCAAATAAATCACACTCTTTAGAAATATCACACATGGAGGACGCCATTTTGAAAGGTAATCCAAACCATAGATGTAAAACGAAATTTCATTGGCTAGATTTTCGGCGAAGTTGGGCTGTACTACGGAGAAATTTCCTTGCAGGGACTTGCAGAACCAATGAAACTGCCTCATTCAATATTCATGATTACGAGATTTTCCTAGCCAAATGGCCCACGGTACACTAGCGTAGAAGTGTATTTGGGGTATCCGACGATGTTCAAACCCATACCCACAGTCGCCTACAAACGCCATTACATGCACATTTTCGGTTACTCGCTATAATGTAATTGAGCGCTTGTAACTTTCATGACGATATGCTTTTATTACGAATAAAAATGCAAACTCAAACAGGAACCAGTCTAGTGACGAACTGCTAAGGAATGTCCGAAAGCTGACGGTAAGAAACGGCGCATGCGTGATCAAGACGATTAACACGGCGCATGCGCAAGCCTATTGCACCAGGGATAGTTTTGACACAATTCATATATGCACTGATGCACCCGCGCAATCAATACTTAACAAACGACCTTGTTTTAAAAGCATACACTGATAATGAGTGATAAAACACGTAACAAGTAATACGGATCATAGAAATATACTTTATACTATTACAACAATGAGCTGGAGTTGCTTATTGTCAAGTTATTCTTTCTTTGGCTTTGTATTGCTGTGCTTGTATCTTTTTATTAAATCCTACAGATTTAAGCAGAAATTAGCGAGTTTTAAAGACAGATATGTACTAATAACCGGATGCGACACAGGATTCGGAAACAAACTAGAGAAACGCTTGGACGTGCTGGGTTTCAAAGTTTTTGCAGCGTGTTTCACACAGAATGGAGTGGAGGATTTATTATCAACCTGCTCTAAGAACGTATTTCCTCTCCGAATGGACGTTACAAACGATGACAGTATAAACAGGACGGTGGAAGAAGTCACAAATCTCCTACCTGAAAAGAAGGGTAATAGATTTCAGTAACTATTTGAGGGCAAATGTGTAGTAGTTGGTGTGCGTAAACTGGTGAATGAACGGATGCCTTCTAGCTTGGCTTAGGTTATTACTAGCAACTGAACGCACCTACGATGGCTAATTTAATATAACTGTCTTAGTAAATAATACATAATTTACCGTAGGCAAACAACAAAACAATAATGTACGTTTCCGGTGGTTGTGGTGGTGATGATGATGATGATGATGATGATGATGATGATGATGATGCTGTTAATGATGATGATGATGATGATGATGATGGTGGTGGTGGTGGTGGTGGTGGTGATGATGATGATGATGATGATGATGATGATGATGATGATGATGATTAGGAGGAGGAGGGGGAGGCGGGGGAGGAGAGGTGGGATGAAAAGTTTTTCATTTATTATATATTTCTTCCCTAAGGCCTATGGGCGGTGGTAAACAACGCGGGAGTCTTGGGAACCACGTCGGGTCCAACGTTCTGGGCGACACGGGCTGACTACGACAACGTCCTAGCCGTCAATCTGTACGGGGTGGTACTGGTCACCAACGCCTTCATGCCGCTCATTATGAAGGAGAAGGGAAGGGTGGTGAACATATCCAGCGTCCTCGGAAGGTTTGCTTTCTCGAACGCGCCGTACGCGGTTTCCAAACATGGCGTCGAGGCGTTCTCTGATAACTTGAGGTAAGCAGTAGTGAAGTCAGCTCCGTCATAACACTCTTGACACATATTTTACATATATTTCTTCTTAATGTACTTAATCCCGTAGTCTACTCGTTTGTCCATGTAACAGAATAGTATCCAATCGTTTTCTCAATACTCATATTATGATCGACGTATGCTTTTCTAGGTAAGCCATCGATCATTAGAATGCAAACATGTGTCATTGCATTTAATATATCAACATCAAGAGTATTTTCTATGTTTCTATGTCTAAATTAATAAACCATTTAATACTCTTTATAGCACCAAAGTTTTAAATAACACCATAATGACGCTTCTATTATGATATGGTATGAAGGAAAACAAACAAAACTTTACTACGACTAAATAGAATAGCCTTAAAAGGGCTGTCTCACGTATGATAAAATAGTGAAAAAAAGTAGACGAAAACTGACATAAACTTGGCATCGATGTGTACAATGCATTGAAACTTACTAACTGAAGTACCACATAGTTTACAATTTATTTTAGTTAAGCAGTTATTTCGTATTTTTCCATTTAAAAAAAGATTATTGGGTATGTCTACCAGGTAGAATTCATTCCTTATGCGTGATTGGCTAGTCATTGTTATCACGTGATATTACCGAGGTAGGTGTATAGCTTAATTATGTCACCCGATTAGAATAAGCATTTGTAGCTCAGTGAGTAAGACGCTGAACTTCAATTTTGGCGACACGGGTTCGAACCCGGTCTCCGGCACATATTTTTTTACATTTTGGTACTTTTTTACAATTATGATATCAAAGCGTTACACATTCTAGTAGATAATTGTCCTGAGATTCGTTACAGAAAAAAACTTTTTCTGGTGCCAATCTGTGACACAGTCCCTTTAAAAACAGACTGTCATAACTGTCTGAAGAAAAAAAACTCTCGGTCAAATCTTTAAAAAAAAAACGAACTTAACATTTCAATAAATTTAAAATGAAACTTTATCAGTAGCATTGTTTGCCTAAGATGGAAACCTTAAACCTTAAATGGAAATGGATGTTTGCTATCACTCACTTAGATATTTTAAATATATCGTTACAGATAAGTTACATCTGTTACACGTATACTAGTCTTCTAAAGCATTCTCTCTTTATGTTAAATGATAAAGTATTAAACTAGGACACTATCTTTATCAGTAAGCATATCATAAACATGAATATATTTACATGAGTTAAACATGATGTTAAAAAATTCAAACATAAAAAATCTTCAACAGTACTTATTCGTAAATGAATAGTTCGCCCTTGATTATTTGAGTGTTTTTTTGTTTTAATCAAGTTTAGTATAAAGGTGTATAATAAAAAGACGTAAACTAAACCAAATTTTATTCGAAGACAATATATGAAACGACACTATTTTACTAATCAGTCTGTGTACAATTTCATGGAGTTATAAAACAAAACAAGAAATAATAAAAGTATCTTTGTTTACTTAAAAAGTTGTTTTGTTCACCCTCAACCGTTATTTAAACATATTGCTTTTATTAGGAAACTTCTGTTTCATATTTCATATTCTGTTTTGACAGTTCATCCACCATGGTTGTTTTTATACATATATAATGGTTACGATACACACGTCTGATTAACTATGTGTTCTGTTCTGTTCAGCTGCATAACCAAAATAACTGTAAAAATGTTAAAAAAATCATATTTAGTAAGGTTCGTAAGTACAGTAAACAATCAATACATGCTTTATAAGCTTTATATATATTACATTCCAATGATAAGCGCATTCGGGACACCGTGGCCATCCCATCGAAAACAACCTCGGATGTATATGGACAATTCACAATGTTAGAAATCTAAACATTTTACTATGTTGCAAGTAGATCGATGAGTTATTTCAAAATAGCAGTTACACCTTAAAACTTTACCCTGGGATATCTTTATATTTATGCAGTAATTAACTTCACTGGCAATCAATTTGAACTCAGTAACACAAAATACACGTTAAACACTACCATTAATTAATACTATGATACAAAAAAAATACGATTTACTTCTACTGATGTACCGACAAACATCCGACTTCGTTTTCGATGGAAAATGGCCGAGGTGTTCCGAATGATGATAAGCGTCGACGCTAAGAAGAAGCAGAATATATCTATATGTACGTATTCAGGAGGGACGTTTACAAGATGGGAGTGACAGTCCACATGTTGGAGCCCGGCATCATCAAGACGCCCCTCGTAAACATTGAGGCTCAGAAGAAAAGAACCGAGCAGAAACTGAAAACACTGCCAATGGTCTGGAAGAAAGACTTGCCATCAGACATCGAGGACATAAGTACACATTGGACGTTGTTATGCCTTCGATAAGTAAAAATCCTTGAGTATGGATTTTGACAGACCTTTTTTTTTGAAAGAGGCGAACACTCACATACCGTTTAGTCTCAAATAGCCAGTGTGTACCTGTCTGATGTATAAACGGAGTGTATACGATAAATAATAATATCCTGGATTTCTTTGAATAAGTTTAAGTTTTTTTTTTTAACTTTACCATGTTGAAGCTCTATATTAATGAATATAAAGTGTTTATGTCCATTATTGAAATATAATTAAAGCAGATTAAATTGTAAGAGCTAGAAACAACACGAGCCAATAGCAAAAACATTTTTAAAAAATCGGGTAAACGGCACAGATGAAATGATAGAAGGTGAACCCCGTATCGCATCGTACTATCACTTTTGCGGGTCAAGTGCGATGGTGGATAACATCGAGGGTTACAGTGAACATTGTAGCCCGCTAAAGTCTTCTATATATTGTGCAGGAAATAAAAGGAGTAAGATAGAATTATATTTAATATCAAACTCTACAGTTTATTCCCGTTACTTAATTTTGCCGTCAATTTATTTTCCAGTGGTCAAGAAATTCTCAGACTTAGTGGACAAGTTGGGCAGCAGTAACCTTGACCTCGTTGTTGACGCCTACGAACACGCCATCACTGCAAAGTACCCTAAATACAGGTGCATATATAGTTAATTCAATGATTTATTCCTAGCTTTGATTGCTAAGTAATCAAAGCAAGTACCCTATATCATTATAAAATACAAACGCGTATGAAGTTATTTAGATTATTAAATCCAAGCTTTCATTGCCCAGTAATTAAGACTAAAACATTGAATCATAATAAATACGGGTGCATATGTACTGATTCCAATCATTTAGTCAAAGTTTTCATTGTTTACAACAACTTATAGCGGTCATATAAGTATATACCCTATACCCCAAATAACTTTTAATTCGTCGTTAACATGTGATATATTTTGTTACAGATATGTGGTAGGCTGGGACGCCAACTACATCTTTCGCCCTCTTTGGATGGTGCCAGAATGGCTCAGCGACTTCCTTTTGCCCTGGCTTTAAACAACATCAATATATAACGCTATAAATAAGTGGTTATCAATTAACTTACGTATTCGACGCGATACTTGAACAAGAATATGGTTCTAATCCATTGCAATTGACGACAATACATATCAAAACTCGCATACCGGCTAAAACATATTTATGCCGTTTTGAGTGGCCCGCGAGTGAATGCGGTGGTTTTGTTTTTGCACCGAAAATGGCGAGTAATAGGCTTTACCAAGGATGTCCCGGGGGTGCGGGGACGGATATTCCGCGGGGATTTTACCAGTTATTAGTCCCCGAAGGGCGTGCATTTCACCTTGGATTGGCTGAACCAAAGTCAAATTCCCCGCTTTTCCCCGGACCTTTGGGCGAGGGGGGGATGTTGTGTGAAGGTTACCATTGACTGGTGCATAACCATTTTCAATGGTTGTCGAAACTCGCCCTAATACGACAATGCCAAGCATTTATTAAACTAAAGGTGGTTTCCATTTTATTTTCGTTTTACATTTACTGTGTTTGAAAATTATTTTTGGAATTACTATTATATATATTTTGTATGCCCATGCTAGCCTATTAAATTCTTTGACCACTTTGTACGCTTTGTTATTACATTTGAGTTTAATCTGTCGGATTAAATGATAATTTTATTTTTGGAAACCAGCACTCGTCAAACCGGAAGTGTTTTGTTCACATTTCGGAAGCTTATCACCAATTTTTCTACAATCTGAAGTAAATCCTGTTTGATGTACAGGGTGGACAGTCGCAAGAAATGACCCTTTACAGCCCAATGTAGCTCATTCTTAGCCTCATAGCAACATGTCTTTACAGGAGGGGATGTTCTAACCCTGTGACCAGGATCTACCCTACAAGCTCATGTAATGACTACATCCTTATGACTTTTTTTAAACCATTTATACCACCAAAAGCTCATTATTTAGGACCACCATCTGTACCAAGTCTAATCCAAACTGACTTTGATTGTCAAATAAACCAAGGTCCGTGCAACCTCTAAATATCCCTGCCAGGTACGTGGAAAAGCGTGCTAGTGATATAATACCATCCACTCTGTTGCTTGTAGTAATTGCGCAAAAGTACTTAACAGTCTGCATGAACATGAATAACCAATTCGCTGCAAGGAAGGACCGGAAGTCGAGCCCCCGTGGTGGAGAAGCGATTATAACCAAAGCCATCTTGGATGCATCTGAGATTGATATAGAGTCTAGTGCTGAGTTTGTAGCCGCTACCATACCATGCTCAAGCCTTAAAACTCAAATTATAGTATGAGCGGTCTATTTATACCTTATATCTACTTGGACACCATGGAAGAACTGCGTAGATGCCTCAGATCTTTCTCGAGCAGCCATACTAAACATACACTTTTTGTCAGTAGGGATGCCAATCTGCCCGACACACACTGGTCTTCAAATTCTGTTTCAACCAACAGATACCATATTCCAATAAACAGCTAACTTATTAAAACATTGCTAGACATTTTATGCGAAAAAATGTCGACTTTCCATCGCGTCTTTACAACATCCTAGACATATTCGCCACAAACAGACCTTCATTTTTACATAAATGCACTAGACCCTCGGCTCAAGTGACTATGCCAATGGTCTGACCGATACCAACGTCATACCATCAAGAAAAAGAACATATACCCGATCTTATTCACCTTATAAATCAGCTGCCTTGAATTGCAGGGTACCCTACCGACATAATTTTCACACATTGTGGAAAGCATTCAAGAAGGCGTTCACTGCTGCTATATGTAAGTTTGTCCCGTCCAAGATGACATCAGCTCACTACAACCAGGAAGAAACGTGCCTACAATAAAGCCCGACGATCCAGTAAAAGAAAAGATTGGGACTTAAAGGGATCCAACTCACCACGAAAAGGGAATGCAAGAAAGCCCACAACCAGTATATCAGCGATCTTGCGTCAGACGACAAATCCAAGATGTTTTACACCTTTGTGAAAAGTAAAACGTGTGACAGCATGGATGTTGCGTTATCCATGAGTGATGGAATGAACCACATTGATGCGATCATAAAGGCAGAACTACTGACCAAGCAGTTCTTGTCAGTATTTACCTATGAGAGTGATACAACGATACTAGAACTCTGATGCCCATTCTATTAAAGTTACTAAATATGGAAATTGCTTCAAGTCTCAACCTCACAAAGCTACAAGACCTGACTCTCGAATCCTGAAAGAAATAACACCAGCCCAAAACAGAATTGCAGTGGTAACACGAAACTTATATAGTTCACCAGTTATTTTGTTTCTTATTAAGTGGAAATCGCCAATCATAACTAGATAACCAGTTACTGCTAGAGACCAAAACGGCATTAATACAAAGTGAACATTTTTTCTTTCTTTATTAGATACGAAACGACCTGTATATTACACTGCAATACAGTGAATTGAAGAAATCCTGACTAGCCTTCAAAGACGATTGTATGCTTTTAAGGTGAAGGATAATTAGCTATATAAGGAAAACAGTATATTTGAATGAATTTGGAATCATGCCAAACATGCTACGGGCATAAATCGGTGCAGGACTTTTACTACGACTTACAGCTCCAATGAACACTATTTTCGCAACTTTAGATATAAGTCCAATCATATGTGACAACATTGTACCAAATTGTGCACTTTTGGTTAAAGTTAGGAAACTTTGACTGTTGACACATATATATGTTTTGGTAAAAACAAATCAGGACCCACCTAAATTTCGTCCATATTGGCCACCAAAATCAAAGAAGGCCGCCATCGGACTTAATATTATAAAAAGGAGCTGTCATAAATAAATAAATGTTTTAATATCTAATATCTGGTGATTTATAGAGATATAACAGTGAAATAAAAAATGGTATTTCACTGTTTGACGTTTTGAAATTGAAGCCTACTGTCACTTCCAAATCAAATGTCAGCGCTCAGGGCTGGGACACAATTTCAAAGGCGTAATTTCTGAAATGACGTTAAATTCGCATACAATTTTGCGCGCTTTTCTAAATACCTACAATTAAATGTAGAACTATATACGTTTTAGGCTTATTATAAAGTCAGAGAAAAAATTGTTGCTTTCAGTTTAAGATCGCAATATATCACCTCGTAAACACCGTAAGTAAATATTACACCTGTGGCTATGCTATTCGTGGCATACAGATTTTGGTGCTTTGGTACTTCCAACGAAGAGGTGCGGGGACGGATATTCCGCGGGGATTTTACCAGTTATTAGTCCCCGAAGGGCGTGCATTTCACCTTGGATTGGCTGAACCAAAGTCAAATTCCCCGCTTTTCCCCGGACCTTTGGGCGAGGGGGGGATGTTGTGTGAAGGTTACCATTGACTGGTGCATAACCATTTTCAATGGTTGTCGAAACTCGCCCTAATACGACAATGCCAAGCATTTATTAAACTAAAGGTGGTTTCCATTTTATTTTCGTTTTACATTTACTGTGTTTGAAAATTATTTTTGGAATTACTATTATATATATTTTGTATGCCCATGCTAGCCTATTAAATTCTTTGACCACTTTGTACGCTTTGTTATTACATTTGAGTTTAATCTGTCGGATTAAATGATAATTTTATTTTTGGAAACCAGCACTCGTCAAACCGGAAGTGTTTTGTTCACATTTCGGAAGCTTATCACCAATTTTTCTACAATCTGAAGTAAATCCTGTTTGATGTACAGGGTGGACAGTCGCAAGAAATGACCCTTTACAGCCCAATGTAGCTCATTCTTAGCCTCATAGCAACATGTCTTTACAGGAGGGGATGTTCTAACCCTGTGACCAGGATCTACCCTACAAGCTCATGTAATGACTACATCCTTATGACTTTTTTTAAACCATTTATACCACCAAAAGCTCATTATTTAGGACCACCATCTGTACCAAGTCTAATCCAAACTGACTTTGATTGTCAAATAAACCAAGGTCCGTGCAACCTCTAAATATCCCTGCCAGGTACGTGGAAAAGCGTGCTAGTGATATAATACCATCCACTCTGTTGCTTGTAGTAATTGCGCAAAAGTACTTAACAGTCTGCATGAACATGAATAACCAATTCGCTGCAAGGAAGGACCGGAAGTCGAGCCCCCGTGGTGGAGAAGCGATTATAACCAAAGCCATCTTGGATGCATCTGAGATTGATATAGAGTCTAGTGCTGAGTTTGTAGCCGCTACCATACCATGCTCAAGCCTTAAAACTCAAATTATAGTATGAGCGGTCTATTTATACCTTATATCTACTTGGACACCATGGAAGAACTGCGTAGATGCCTCAGATCTTTCTCGAGCAGCCATACTAAACATACACTTTTTGTCAGTAGGGATGCCAATCTGCCCGACACACACTGGTCTTCAAATTCTGTTTCAACCAACAGATACCATATTCCAATAAACAGCTAACTTATTAAAACATTGCTAGACATTTTATGCGAAAAAATGTCGACTTTCCATCGCGTCTTTACAACATCCTAGACATATTCGCCACAAACAGACCTTCATTTTTACATAAATGCACTAGACCCTCGGCTCAAGTGACTATGCCAATGGTCTGACCGATACCAACGTCATACCATCAAGAAAAAGAACATATACCCGATCTTATTCACCTTATAAATCAGCTGCCTTGAATTGCAGGGTACCCTACCGACATAATTTTCACACATTGTGGAAAGCATTCAAGAAGGCGTTCACTGCTGCTATATGTAAGTTTGTCCCGTCCAAGATGACATCAGCTCACTACAACCAGGAAGAAACGTGCCTACAATAAAGCCCGACGATCCAGTAAAAGAAAAGATTGGGACTTAAAGGGATCCAACTCACCACGAAAAGGGAATGCAAGAAAGCCCACAACCAGTATATCAGCGATCTTGCGTCAGACGACAAATCCAAGATGTTTTACACCTTTGTGAAAAGTAAAACGTGTGACAGCATGGATGTTGCGTTATCCATGAGTGATGGAATGAACCACATTGATGCGATCATAAAGGCAGAACTACTGACCAAGCAGTTCTTGTCAGTATTTACCTATGAGAGTGATACAACGATACTAGAACTCTGATGCCCATTCTATTAAAGTTACTAAATATGGAAATTGCTTCAAGTCTCAACCTCACAAAGCTACAAGACCTGACTCTCGAATCCTGAAAGAAATAACACCAGCCCAAAACAGAATTGCAGTGGTAACACGAAACTTATATAGTTCACCAGTTATTTTGTTTCTTATTAAGTGGAAATCGCCAATCATAACTAGATAACCAGTTACTGCTAGAGACCAAAACGGCATTAATACAAAGTGAACATTTTTTCTTTCTTTATTAGATACGAAACGACCTGTATATTACACTGCAATACAGTGAATTGAAGAAATCCTGACTAGCCTTCAAAGACGATTGTATGCTTTTAAGGTGAAGGATAATTAGCTATATAAGGAAAACAGTATATTTGAATGAATTTGGAATCATGCCAAACATGCTACGGGCATAAATCGGTGCAGGACTTTTACTACGACTTACAGCTCCAATGAACACTATTTTCGCAACTTTAGATATAAGTCCAATCATATGTGACAACATTGTACCAAATTGTGCACTTTTGGTTAAAGTTAGGAAACTTTGACTGTTGACACATATATATGTTTTGGTAAAAACAAATCAGGACCCACCTAAATTTCGTCCATATTGGCCACCAAAATCAAAGAAGGCCGCCATCGGACTTAATATTATAAAAAGGAGCTGTCATAAATAAATAAATGTTTTAATATCTAATATCTGGTGATTTATAGAGATATAACAGTGAAATAAAAAATGGTATTTCACTGTTTGACGTTTTGAAATTGAAGCCTACTGTCACTTCCAAATCAAATGTCAGCGCTCAGGGCTGGGACACAATTTCAAAGGCGTAATTTCTGAAATGACGTTAAATTCGCATACAATTTTGCGCGCTTTTCTAAATACCTACAATTAAATGTAGAACTATATACGTTTTAGGCTTATTATAAAGTCAGAGAAAAAATTGTTGCTTTCAGTTTAAGATCGCAATATATCACCTCGTAAACACCGTAAGTAAATATTACACCTGTGGCTATGCTATTCGTGGCATACAGATTTTGGTGCTTACTCAGTGAAATATATTACGACCTTACAATTTTCCTGTACATATTAGTAAAAAAAGATCAGGTTAAATTTACTTGTTAAAAGAAACACTATAAAATTTAAATATTTTATTTTTATAATAATCTTTTTTGCTGACATTTTCCATTTCAGAAAAAAATGTATGCTTATGTTATGGACGTAAAACCTGTTTACTTCTTGAAGTTCATTATTTTTTGTATATTTATTTTTGCTGCATATCAAAATGATCGGCAAAGTCTGTAAACGGAAGTGATGGACCTAACTTCCAACGCTTGGTGTGAGAAGAGGTCCAAAGAAGGCCTCGATGAAATTTTAATACAGTGAAATTGTTATGTCTAAATATCGCTATTTTCTTTACTCGAGTAAGGATGAATATTCACATGGATATTACTTCTCTAAAATTTACTAATCTAAAATTCTACTTTAAGTTTGCCTACAACATTGACAATTTAAGGTATTTACCGGTCATTTAACCTTCAGAGTATGAAAAACAACAACATTTTTTTCAATATCCTTTTCTTCTTTTTAATTCTTTTTAAGTTAATTGATCTAATTGGACTTTCTTCGAGACTCATATATTACCAAATTTGAATGCTAAAATTTCAAATACAATAAATTATAAACGCTATCACACTCCTATAACAGCTAATAGGCTGGAAGTTATCAACTTTAAACACATTCTTGATTCTTACCTTTTAAAGAAAAAACTAACAAACGTGAATACGTGCAGTTCAAATGTTTTCTGACAGGAAGTCATGTATTCTATTTCTCTTTAATGACTGCAACATAATATCGCTTAGTGTATCAGAGATGTATTAGATACAGATATTGATACCTCGCCTGAATAATATAAGCCTAATTATTTTGTTCAACACAATACCAATTACAATATAAACGGGTAAAAAAAATTACCTTGTGCAAATTTTGCACACGTTGCATTAAAAAGCAATTTACTACGACCTAACACTGGAACAAGCCTTTTTTCTCTATAATTTTAATAATAATATAACCTTAGTAAACTCATTTTAGGATGAATTTACTTGTTAAAAGAAATACTATAAAATGATAAATGTTTTATTTATAGAAAAAGGCTTTTTTTATTGCTTACCTATTCCTGTTAAAAAATATGTATGCTAATATAATGAACCCAAACCCTGTTTACTTCTTGAAGTTCATTATTTTTTGTATATTTTTGTTTTGTTACATGCCAAAATAATCGGCAAAGTCTGTAAACGGAAGTGATAGCCTAAATTTCCAACGCTTGGTGTGAGATGACGTCCACAAAGGCCATGATAACATTTCAATCCAGTGAAATTGTTATGTTTAAGTATGACAATTTTCTTTATTCAGGTAGGGATGAATAACCCATTTTTTCAATGTCCTTTTCCTCTATAATGTTTATCGATCTATTTGCACTTTCTTTGACACTTCTATGCTACCAAAATGGAATGATTAAATTTCAAATACATTAAATTATAAAAGCTGGCACACTCCTATTACAGCTAATACGTTTAAAGTTATCAACTTTAAACACATTCTTGATTCTTATTTTTTTTAAAGCATGAAAACAAACGTGAATACGTGCAGTTAAAATGTTTTCTGACAGGATGACCTTTTACTGCAACATAATATCGCTTAGTTAGATAGAGTGGTTAATATTTAAACCTTTTGCTTCTGAGTTTTTTCTGTAGCTTTTCGCATAAATATTGTATCAAATACAGAAATTGATATCTTACGTGAATAATATTAGCTTCATCATTGTTAGCGACTACCTAAAAACACTTTCTTACATGTTACGCATTTCAAAATCAAGGTCCAAATCATTTGTATGTCAAAATGCAAATATGACCAATTTAGACAGCGCTATTATTGAAATCATCGTTTTACAATCACAAATAAGAATGATATTTAAACTTTTTCATATATTAAATTCAAGTTAACTATATAATGTCCCTTTTTTCAAATCAAACGAATATTTTATCAAAACAGCGCTGTCGTTATGGATCATATTTGCATTTTCACATTATATTTATTTTGACCTAGATGTTGACTTTTGCAAAGCGTAGTATAGTATGTCCATATGAAGTACATTATGAAACACTTATATTATATTTTCATTACGATATGTTGCGTTTTTATGCTACGTATGCAGTTTTGATCCTGTTTATATGGTAATTGATAACATTGAATTTTTAATAAAATGTCATTAGTTATCCTGTCAGAAATAATTTAAACTGCACGTCTTCACGATGTTTTCATTCTTAAAATAATAAGAATCATGAATATGTTAACTTCCAAAGTATCTGATGAAATAAGAGTTTAATAGCTTGTATCATTTAATGAAATTGAAATTTTAGCAATCCATGTTAGTTGCATATAAGTCTTAAAGGAACAACAAATAGATAAATAAACTCTCTACAACTCCTCTAAATTTGACACACAAAAAATGAAAGCACGTTTCAAAAAAAAGCATTTTTTAACTTATTGTAATAGCACGTATTACAGCGTCTTCGCCGTCAATCTGTACGGTGTGGTACTGGCCTCCAACGCCTATATGCCGATCATTATGAAGGAGAAGGGAAGGGTGGTGAACACGTCCAGCATCTGCGGGAGGTTCGTTTTCGAGAACGCGTCGTAAGCGGTATCCAAATATGGCATCGAGGCATTCTCTGATAACTTGAGGTAACCAGTAATGACGTCAGTTCTGTCTCGGTACTTGTCACATATTCCTTTTTTTTATTGTACGTCAAGTTTAATCACATAGACTACTTGTTTGGACACGTAAAAGAATATGACCATATCATATTATCTATCCATATTTTGATCGATGTATGCTTTTCAAGGTAAAACAAGTACACCCACCATTAGGATGCAAACATGTGTTATTGCATTTTGTTTAAATTGATAAACCATAACATAGTTTTTACAGGATTAAGTTTTTGAATAAAATCATAATGCCGCTACTATTATGGTATGGTTTGTTAAAGGGAGGTATAAGACAAAATGTTACTATGACTATATAGCAGTGCTAATCCTGTTTTCATTAAAAACATATTGTCATAACTGTATCTATGAAAAAACTATCGATTAAAACTTTCAAAATATCCGAACTTAAAATTTTGTAAATTAAAAATGAAACTTTACCAGTAGCATTTTTTGTATTAATGTCAATAATGACAGATGGATAACCATTAAATTTAATGCAAAGGGATATTAGCTATCTCTCAGTAAGATATGTTAAAAATTTGTAACTGATAAGTGACATCTGTTACACGTATACTTTTCTTTTTAAAGCATGATCATTTCATGTTAAATGATATTATATTAAACTAGGACGCTATCTATATGAGTTTGCCGAAAATAAACATGGATATTGACATTTATTTTACCTCACTTTTGTCTACAATGGTAAAATCCCATTACCCGAAAAAGAGATATTTTGACTGTCCAAAACATTTTCAACCTTTTTGACACGTGACCAAGCGAAAATTCACTGTCAGGTCATGTGACCGCAGTGACATTTTGAATGTCATATAAGGCCAAATAACTGCCTCAATATTTTAGCTTAATCATGACGTGATTGCCTCCCGTATACACATACAGCCGTGACGTCACTATTCAATGTGTACACAAAAACATCACACGACAGGAACTGTCAGTTTTTGAAGGAATTTTAGCATAATTAACGGTGAATGTTTTTATCTACATACAATTATTTTAATATGTTATATTTTGTTTACCTTTAAAACATTTTTAAACTTTTTATGAACTTAATTTTGTTTTTTTATGAACTTACGCCTCGGGTGACATTCTGCTCTCGGGTTGACAATATCAATGTCACACATGCTGCCATATGATATTTATATAGTGTAAAACATGACGGCCAAAATTTCAACTCTAAAAAATCTTTGACAGTACCTATTCTTAAGAAAATGAAGGAATGATATAAGTGTGTTATGTTTGAATTAAGTTTTGAATAAAGGTTTTTGATAAAAATGATATAATTTAAGTAAAAAACACTTTCTATTGTCATGTTATATCGTATATCTCGTCTCTGTGTGTTTCATATAGCATATGTATCATATTTGTCCATGCTACCACTACTACTACCATTTCTACTACTACTACTACTACTACTACTACTACTACTACTACTACTACTACTACTACTACTACTACTTCTACTACTACTACTACTACTACTACTACTACTACTACTACTACTACTACTACTACTACTACTACTACTACTACTACTACTATTACTACTACTACTACTACTACTACTACTACTACTACTACTACTATTACTACTACTGCTGCCACAATTGCAACCACTACTACTACCACTAATACTTTTACTACTACTACTGCTCCGTAATTGTAACCACTACTACTGCCACTAATACTACTGCTACTACTACTGCTTCCACAATTGCAACCACTACTTCTGCCACTACTATACTTGTATCAAGATACAAGAATCTTTATTTAAAGTCGGGTATGTGCTTAATGAGCTATTTTCCGACATAAATAACAGACACACATAACATATCAAATAAAAACAAACAATGAGCTTGTGACCTGGAAATAAGAGTATATATGTAAAAGTGAACACATATTGTAGCATGCATACAAATACAAATATAGGATAAGAGCATCGAGAACAGTGATAACACTAACAAGTTTTCCCGGCTGTACGGCCAGTCTATACGCGCACGGTTTCACTAGTTGATATACCACTGTAAATTGGATAGTTGTGTCAAAGGTATAACTAAAAGGGTAATTACATACATTGAAGTAGCAAAATTGTAAGAAGCAAAATATGCCAGGGAATAACAGCCTGGTATAGTAGATAGTAGTTTGTAAAAAACAACAACTTACTAAGTATAATTAATCTTGCATGATAGGAATTTTTTTATGGAAGTATTGCTTACAGGAGGTATGATATGTAACATAATATTTTGATATTACAGCTATCACCGCTAAAGAATGTTAATTGAAAAAGTAAAGTCGTAAATCATAAACAAAATATTTGCCGAAAGAAAAACACAAGTAGTTGTATGTGTTCGAGAGAAGTTATATTATTCGAACAATCATAATAAGATATTAGCCCATGCATTTTAATTAAATAAGTTGTTATTTGCCAAAGAAGTCCGCTGAAATATTTTCTGGTATTTGAATGCCATATCTTGTTCAGTGGGTGTAAGCCATGCCGCTGAAAATAAAACTCCTTTTCATAGTTTGTACATAAGACAAACTTTTAAGGATAAAAGATATTCAGTGAAACATCTTATAGTTCTCAATTTCTTCTATTTTTAAAGCAAAAAGGTATTATTTACACATTAAAGAGGTCCAGGTGCGGATCAGCCTTTTAAAATTCCAGGTAGTTTTGGGAGCCCCTTATTTGCTTTGGAGGGGTGTTCCATACCTGAGTGGCCTCAAAGCGGAAATATTTTTTCCATAATAAGTTGTTCTTACTGATGGAACGTCTACACAGTTTTCGGATCTCAGATTGAAATTACATGTCCTAATGTTACAAGATTTTAAACATATTCTGGTGAGATACCATACAGACATTTGTAAGTTTCAATAGCAATGTATCTTAACCTGCTCAAATGTAATGTTTGCAATTGAACTCTATGAAGAAGATTTTCGTAAGTTGAGGTGTAATCATTAAAAACAATTTTTAAAGCTCTGTATTGAATCTTTTTCATTTTTTCTGCGTTGGTCTTGCTACAAAAATGCCAAACGACAGGACAGTAGTTGAAATTGGATCTGATAAAAGATTTAAAGATAATAAGCTTAGCATAGGTTGTCAAAAATTTGCTTAGTCTTTGAAGAATATTCAATTGCTTAGCAGCTTTATTGCCCATTTTAGAAATCAGGGCATCAATATTTAATAAACTACCTCAACACCTAAAAGTTTCATTTGCTCTTCACAAACAATGGTGTGATTAAGTATATTGAATTGTTTTATTTCTTTAACTGACCTTCAGCCAACTGACATTGCCTGAAATTTTTCAGGGTTAGCCTGCATTTGATTGGAAGTAAACCAGTTGTAACCAAAATGTAACTTTTTTCTTTAAGAGTGATCTTAACAACATCAGGATTTTTTTCACAGACATAAAGATTATTGCCATTTGCATAATTATACAAAGCTGCATTATTGGTAAGTAGAATATGTCGTTTAGGCAGATGGTGAAAACTAAAGGCCCTAATATTGATCGTTGTGGCTCGCCTTTCAGGGTAGTTTGACATCCAAATGTTGTTCTGAATGCTGCCAGGAAAGGATGAAAAATGTTATCAAAATGACTAATCAGTTGTTCAGTTATGACCCGTTCATATAATTTGGACATTGATTGTAAAATACTGACTGGTCTATATCAATTTCAATAAAGGGGTCATCTTTTTGTATTATTGAAAAGGGGTAACTCGTGCTTGCTTAAGCCTATTTGGAAATGATCCTTGGTTGATAATTTCATTGGCCATGTTTCGGATGGGAACCTGTAAAGTATCTTTGCCAGCAATGATAATGTAAGGAGGAATCAGATCTATACCAGTTGCTTTTTTGGGATTTAACCTGTCAATGTATTTTCCAATATCTTTATCGGTGACCGGGGTAAAGTGAAAGTCAGGAGGCATTTGGCAGTTTTCCTTTATTTTGTCAAGACTAGGGTGTTTATCTTTAACCATGGTTCCAGATATTCCAATACTTTTCGGTTATATTATTAAATGTAAAATGAGTTCATTTTATTGGCCACCAGCTTTGATCAGAAACCAAATTCCATATGTTTTGTTTGAGTATTATTGGGTTATCTGATTTATTTGTAGGTTTCTGTGAGAGAAAATGTTAATTTGTCTGCCCGAAGTCCTTAGATTTGGGTCCTCCACTACACCGTTCTTGGAAATAAACAGCTATAGATTCTCTTTACACCTTGGTTTTGAGATTTCTGAACTTAGTGCAGTTTAACCAGTTGGCCATGTTATGTTATAGGTGTTTCTTGCTTGACGAGCTTTATAAATTAGTTTACGGTACCTAGAATACACATAAGGTGGTGGATTCGTTTTTTGGGGGTTTTCTGTTTTACTTGGGCATGCTCGTCAATAACTTGTTTCAATAGGTGTTCGTGAGCCCAATAAATATCGTCCATGTACTCAAAGATATTGGCGAGATGGGACGGTACATGAGAAAGATGTTCATTAATTGATTTGTTGTCAAGGTTCTTGTATGACCTGAAAGTAACCTTCTTTTTCATAAATGGCTCACATTGTTTTCTATAACTGGTAGCTATGAGGTTGTGACAGTCGCTTAGGTCGCAATTAAAGTTTTCAGTTTTACTCATAAAAGAATTTGCATTGGTGAGGATGACATCAATGAGTGTGGGCCTGCATTTTTTCCAGGTTAAAGTTATCACGAATGTTATGAAAGGGTTTACATTTTTCTCTTTTCAGTAAGTCATAATTCAAATTTCCTGCAGATAATATGTTCAAAAGTTAATAACATTTTGTCCAAACACTTAGAAGTATAATTTTCAAGGTCTGGATCTGACATTACTACCGATGCTACAATTGCAAACACTTCTACTGTCACAATTGTTACCACTAAGTAATGTCAGATCCAGACGTTGAAAACGCATGTCGAAACAATTAGGCCCTAATGCTACGCCCCCTCAAAGTGTAGTTATAAAAACATGAGCGAGTACCAATCTGCGAGTTTTCACTAAACAACATTGATACATTTTTATTTGAAAATACTAGCATCACATTTTTACAGTAACAGGAGCTGCATTTTTGTATGTGAAAATCATTTGAAAAAGTATTTTTTAAGCTATACCTCCAGTTTATCCCGCCAGCTGCTCAGGTTCTGTTCGAGTCAGTGATTCAGTTTTGAATATCGTTGGTACTTCCCAAACAGTTCTTTTTACTAAAGCATCTTGTGGACCATGGGAATTAATCAGACATTATACGAGACACTATCTTAGTTATATACTCGCTTTTATTATGTTTTCGCTAATTATTTAATCCTTAGTGGCACTGAGGCTTTAAATTTTATAAAATTAGCTTAATTTTAGAAAACGGACAGATAGGCCTTATTTACCAGGCCCTAATTTCTCGAAACTTCTTAAGCTTAACAGGCGTAAGTCGCTTATTTCAATTAGCCAAAAAACATACTGAAAATGGATTTTGATATAAATGAAATATGGTTTATTCTGCTTATCATATAGTTTATTCCTACATAATTTCTAAAAACTCTTTAAAAAGTAAATATAACTCATATTAAAGTACAACGAAAATAGTGAGCTTAGCTTAATCCTCTTATACTGGACTTAAGAAGATTCGAGAAATTGGGGCCAGGTTAACTTGTATCAGTTTAATTTTTACATGATGACTGTATTTATCTTATTTTTCATTAAACACATTCTGTCATAGCACTCGGTAGGTTATTGTACTGAAAATAACGAAACAGAAAATAAAATTTAAAAGCTATTGTAAAAATATAGTGATGTGTAGCCTAAAGTTAATTTTTGGCAAGTAACACCCAATTGTTTACCTTATTTAGAATTTTAACATGATTCATTGACATTGTTACTTTATTAAATGTAATCTGGTAAGTTGTATACACGGACATAAACAGTTGGTATTGATAAATGAATGGATTACGCATTTGATATTCAAAATTAACGGATTTGTCTTGGAAAATGTAATAAATACATCAAAACATATTTTTTTTGTATCAGTTTAGATTTGGCTTCCATAACTCCAATTAAGATATTTTTATGTTTACTACACATTAAAGTTATGGCGTAACACCAATACCAAAGTCAACCAGAATCAACTGACTAAGATGATCCAAAGACGGCAATTGATTCAATTTTTTGCTTCGGCTTCACATCGTTTATTTAGTTAAAACCTATTGCAGTTATGTTGAAAATAAATTATAATGAATGAAAACAATTAAAATGTTCCAAATTTTGTAGATTTATAGTCATTCAAAATAGAAAAAACAGCAAAATAAACTTCAGATTTGTTAGGTCAAATGTAGGTGACCGTTAACGTGGGTATATTCTGAATATCTTGTTATTACGTGATTCAATTTGAACAAATCTTTGACTAAATTAAGCAATGTTTATATCGGATTTATTATAACGGTTAATCACCTATCTTTAAAGCGTTTTTGATTTTGAAAATATGTTTGTAAACTGCATTTTACTTCATTTACCTGATGAAATTGTATTTTTGTCTTAACAATGCATACAAGTGAAATAACAGCATGACATACAAATGTCACGAATTCTGGTAGGGTTTGGATACGGCGTTCTCTTTAGCGAACACGTCCCATAAGGTAATATATAATGTTTAAATAGTTAAATATGTTCTCTTGAAAAAAACAACAACAACAATACATTGTTACACCAGGTTCTTTGCACAATGATGCATTACATCGGAATGGTTACAAATAGTAAATGCGCAGGATCAGTGTATGGTGATATCCTTAAGCAAACAGATTTTAGCAAGCACAGGAAATCGACTCAAACATTGGTGTGAAATGATATATAAACCTTAGTATAACCTAAAACTTTCAAAAATAACGATTTCAGACTAAAACCCGGTCCCCAGTAATACATTGAAAGAATAGAGCGTCAATACGGACATACCAAAAATGCGGTTAGTCAAATTTGACAGTTTTCTATAACACAAACCAAGAAAACTTGAAATACTCGTTGATAAGCTCAATCCATAACCTTAACAATGATATACAACAATTGACATTTCTTAAGCTAAACAAACACAAATCACGCAAATAATTAATCAAGTCAGTGGTCAGAAATGTTTCAGAATCATAAATTCAACGATTCTGCCCCTGTTAAAACGAAACTGTTTGGCTAGAAAATAAATCTACAGATGAACAACCATGGCCGTAGCACTTCGCACTTATTTCGAGGTTCGCTTTCAAAAGGACTTAAATATGGTCCTTGATTATAATTCATATATAGAGGTTCTTGATTTGTTAAACTTAATTCGAACAAGGTTCGAGACACCTTGAAAAGATTGGTTAATTTTAGATGAGTTTCATTGACCATGTACGTTTTGCGCTTATTTTATGTATGCAGTAAAAACCAAGAACTTATAGCTGTTCCACAAGTGTAATGGACACGCGACAAACACTTTTTTGCGGTTAATGCCCTAGATTACTTAAGGCCTCACCAAATTGATAACTTGTTCATCGGATTTTTCCCAAAAAATAGTGGGGCGAGCGAAGAGCGAACAAATATAAAAAGTCACTTTTACTCTCATTTTATTAGTTTATTAACTAAATAATGTACAAGGATAACAGTCAAGTGAAAGAATGACACATGATGATACAAGAAAGTTTTATGCAAATATTATTTTTGAGATCAAACAAATGCTTTTTGAGATTAAGCAAATGTATTTTTTTTTAAACTTTTAAATAAATGAAAGAAAGAATTTAAAACCACAGTTTTCTAGTCGTTAAACATGTTTTCAAAGTTGTTTAAAAATACCCCATGCATGGCTTAGCTAAAGCCTGGACTCAAGAGCGCCAATGGTCACAGCCACCTGCCTGCCCAGCGACATGCCCAAAACTAATTACCTAGGTTTTCCACTTTTTGTTTTGAAAACCTGGTTAAAAATGATTATCTGTTAAAGAACGTATCATATCTTATGACACGGAAATGACTAGACAAGGTGACTTGAAAAATAATTTTATTGCAAATACCTAAAGTATATTCATTTGCAAGAAAATATAAATTTCAGTTATCAATATTGCAATAACTACAAAATAGACGTTGGTAGCCATTTAAGAGCCGGTAGGGAATTTACAAAAAAAATAAATTCACCGTACTGTGAACCCTTTCGGCGCACAGAAATTTCCAGCCAGCACCAGGTTTATTTTTGGCTTTCTCAAAATTAAACGCCCACCTATTTTAAATTAGCATATTTTCCTTATTTTTAGATAAAACAACAACACTTTTATTTCCTTTGTACTGCAAATACTGATTGGGTCAACTTTCGTATATACCAACACAAATTTTCCAATAAAATATAAAAAATGGGCAATATTTCTTTCATAGAAAAAACAAACAATTCATTATCAAATGAATCGCGGGAAAAGACAAACCACTTGAAATCATCTTTAAACCTAATATTGAAAAACTAATGGCAACAATACATTTAACATATCATAAATTCACTTTATCTAAAATCTTGCGGACTTAAAAACACGGACTGACAAAATGACATGATCAAAGCAATATACACCTCTCCTTCGAAGGCTATAAGAACAACTGAAATGTTTGTCTCTGATAAGAATGAAACAAATGCAAACACGACAGATAGTAGTGCGCACCTATATTAATTTATTTGAAAATTACTTGTAAATGATTTCCTGTAAATTTCAACTGCTGAATGTAAAATTAACCTACATAACAGGCAAACACATAGACAACTGTGATAGACCAATGCCTCAACAATCACAATGCAGTTCAATTTTTTATAACAACGTTATGTCAAATTAAACAAAATGCATACATACATGCAAGGTTCACTAACTGCATTTAAACTGTTTTCTGATTAAGTTTAAGTCCAGTATTTGTATCTTGATCTGTATGGGTCTTAATTTAAGCCCTGCTTATGAAGAGCCAATATTTCTTTATATTTTCAATTATGCTAGGGTTTATAAGATTAATTGCAGCCAAACAAAAGCCGTACTTGCAATGTATTTCAACATAAATATTTTTAAGGAATAAATGCCTAAATGACTGTAGAGAGTAAAAATGTTTTCAAGTTATTATGCAACATATTTTTCTCTTGATAACAGCACGTGTCTGTTTCATTTTTTCTATTTAAAAAGAGAAAAACTGAAAATAACATTTTTTATCAGTAGTTTGTACATATGAAAAGTCAGACGTGCTTTTAAGACAATCTAAAGCTTTGGTATATGATGGATGCAATAATAAGGATTTATCACAGGATTTATTTTTTGGGGAAGATAGGCCAAATTGAAAAAAAATACCAGTGCAATAAAGCAGTCACCAATGCAATAATTATTTAAAACAAAATGTTATCACAAAATCCTTATGTACTGACCATTGGGTTGATTAATATTAGTGCCTGTTCTGACAGTAGCCACATAAAGCTATGATACATATTATTACATATGAGGCAAAGTATGAGTCGGTGGCTTGCTAAGAAATGAAGATAAAGCAATTCTTAAATGAAAAGATGCAGCTGACAATTATCACATAACATGAGGACTGGAAAGTACACCCATCATCGCAATATTTTGAGCACCGGTAACATTTGTATTGGATGAAAAAAATAACATGACACGGGATCAGCACTAAATCTTGAGCAGATTAATTATGTGCAAACAATTAAATATACATGGTCACATAAGCACAATAACATTGTAGGAGGAAGCATATGTAACAGAGTGAAAATGTTACAAAATGTGAATAATCCATGTATTTCACACAAAAATCAATGTTTTCCAGCAGTGAAACTAGCTGAACAAACAAAATTTAATATATTTACAGCGATTTGTACTAACAAATTTCATATCACACAACCATTTTCAGTTCGTAGAAAGAATTTTACTGAAGAAAGTGTCATTTAAAATAGTGCTATTTGTTTGGGGAATATCCCATTTTTCTTTTAAGTTTCGAACTGTAAACTAAACAACCAAAATGTTGTTCTTTATTTTAGAATCTTGGAATATTATGTTTTCTGTAAGTTTACGAAACAATCAGTTGTGAGTACATGAAGTTGTTATTCAAATTATTTTATCAGTTCCATGGGAACAGTCAGCCTTGTGTCATTAGCTAACTGAAACTCCAGCATCCCATTCTCCAATAGGGTAAAGTAAATAACTACGATGATCTCTCGGTCTCCTATGCAAGGGTAGCCCAGATTCTCTGCAAATATCCATATAGTGACTGTCATATGCATACGGTTTAAAAACATAATTGCTTAGTGAAATGTATCTTGAAGCTGAAAAGGTTTAACCCCATATCTCCTTAATATGGCTATTACTTTGAGGTTCATATCGGAAACAATACAATTAAAAAACACTTTCTTAACCGTCATTAGCCGATTTGCAGAACAGAACAGAATGTTTATTTAACTTTAGCATATACAACTCATCGTTATAAACGCATAATAAAAAATAGCACGCATGTAATAAATAATGTAATTAAATAATTCATATGGATATTTTGGTGACTCAACCAACAATACATAATTGTTATGGTATACATAAATTCACATATTTAACAGCGATATAATGTGAAATTGTCTTTTAAAATGTCATATATTTATGTCTCTTATCTTAAAAGCCTTAATACAGAAAATGACTTCTTTTTTTTAACAGCATTTTATTATCAGAATTTAGTAATGATATTAATTTAATCATACAGGGACTTCTAACATAACGATATCCAGGAATAAAAGTCTGCCGGATATCATTATACATTAGGCAAACGAAAACAAACTGAAAGTCGCTTTCTTTATCGTCTAAATGGCACAGTGTACATTTTCCATCTTGTATAGGGATATATCTATATTTACCTTGTTCCATATACATAACAATATTAGTTTAGAGGGGAATTTAGCTTAAACATTTCTATTTTTTATATCATCAACTTATAACATGCAGTTAGATATTTGGAAAGTTTGCTTAACTTCGTTATAAAAGTACAATGATGACTGTGTCTCAATGGTAGCTCACCAACTATGTTATGTATACCTCTCATAATCTATTTCTAGATATGGCGACAATTGAATTCATATTAACAGACCCAGGGAATAACCACACATCCGCATAACCCGCTGATTGAAGAACACCTCTACTTAGAAAAACAAATTCATAGTCTGTGGATTCTCATCAAGATACCTGTATTGATCCTTTAATATTGCCCTGAAGATACAATTATATGTTTTCTCTTTGTATAATTTAAGTGCGAACAAATACCATATTGCGCTAAAAGCACGAGATATCGCGCAACAGTTAAAACCGTTCTCGATATATATGACTTCAATGGGCGATACACATTTGTTTGAACTATCCTTATATTTGTAAAATGTATTAAGCAAAAGAAACATACAGTACACATGGCGAATGTGAGATAACGGTCAGCAAACTGTAGTTCCCTACATTCGAGCGCATTATCTTAACTAACAAATGTGATAAATATTAGTCTAGTTATCTACGAGAACCATCCTGCGATTTGTGGCGAACATCACTTGTTATAATATTTAGTTATCTTAAACAAACTTGTAAAAGTTAATATATAATCAGCAATATCATATATCTTGTTTATGCTACTCACAGATATAAATGAGTGTGCGTCTGACCCCTGTCCAGCCTCGGTCCCTTGTGAGGATCTGGTTAATTCATACAGGTGTGTTTTTGCCACCAAGGATATAACAGGTCCATTTTGCACGACACGTGAGGGTTTTTCAGTTGTCTTATCCAATTTGTCGTGTTCCGTTCATGCTTTACTTGTGTCCATCCGTCTGTCCTCCCGTCTATATTGCTTTCTGAAATGGCATCATATTGAAATACCCAATAAAGCAAGGGAAATGTTGAATCTGTTTCGGCAAGCTCAAAATCTCGTGTCGCCCAAGATTGTATTCAAGGGGCACAATAAAGGTTGATGCTCACAAACGTTTTTTTTGTGTCTAATGCATTGCTATGTTGATCTTATTTGACTTAAATGATCATTAAAAACACGTATGATTAATGTACAATTAAAAAATATTAAGCTTTATAACTGTTTTTTTTTTTAATTAATAGTTGCGGCAAATTAATCAGTTCAAATGCTCCTAAAATCGCAATAATGTATTCTTTTTTTCTGTACAAATAAAATGCTTTTTGATTTACTCATTACAGTCACTTGAGTTAAACATATATATGCACTAAAATTAGAAAATATATCCAGACGAAATGGCGACGATTTTCAGTGAGAAAAATTTAACAAAAACCTATATAATTTGTTAGTAAAAGAAGTTAAATGATTTATTTGGTCACACAAGCACATGCTGCCAATAAACATTGCAAAAACAGTAAGCGTGAGCTAAATAATCGACAATGGGAAGCAATAGCTCTACAAAAAACATCTCGACTGGCCAGAACCAAAGTCGTAAACCCAACATACTGTTCATTGGCAGCATGTGCTTGTGTCATTATGCTTAAATAGTTATTCGTGATTTGTGAAAAAAATCATGCTCCATTTTAGTTCAGTTTGGACTACAATTGTTTCGACCTTATCATTGGCAAATGACGAATATACTTCTATCAGACATCGGGAATCCTTTTGTTACAGTTGCTGCTCTCTTTGGCGTTATCTTGGTAACATGTATTTATACCTATCTTAAAGTAATACATTTTTATTCAATAGACTTCATGTTGTTGATTTCAAATTAATTTCTTAAAACACTTTTTAAAAAAACCCAACAACAACAACAATATATTCGTTTGGCTATGAAAAAAATGGAATGAAAAAAGAGCGGGATGAAGAAAATGAACGTGGCGGGGTTGAGAAACTTGTTTGCCAAGAAGCGAAAAGAAATATATGTGTAGAAAGTATCGAACTGCTTACGGTTTTAATTTATTCAGAAAACAATATATTCATAATTTTAAAGGGTTTTAGTAAATAAGTATCGATGGATGTCGCATGGATAGCGAAAACAATAATACGTATGTCGGCAAACCGATCAATCCACCCTTTTTGAATTTGATACAGATATCTTTTTTAAACATATACACCATGACCTTTCAAAGCTGGGAGCCCAACACATTGTTGGGTAGATGTAATACAACGATTGCCACATAGTTAGGTAAACAAATGAACGGATACGTAATGAATATAAGGAAAGTATCAAACCGGTGGCAAGCAATTCACTTTCAGGCAGTTAAGTCTTCAAAAGGCCGGTGACAAACAGTGACGTCTTCAAAAGGCCGGTATCAAACAGTGACGTCTTCAAAATGCCGGTAACAAGCAGTGACGTATCAAAAAGTCCGGTGACAAGCAGTGGCGTCTTCAAAAGTTCTGTGATAAGCCATGAAAACTTGAAAAGCCCGGTGACAAAAGGTTAATTCTTCAAAAGCCCGGTGAGAAGAAGTGACGTCTTGAAAAGCCTGGTGACAAGAAGTGAAAACTTCAAAAGCCCGGTGTCAAGCAGTGACGTCTTCAAAAGCCCGGTGACAAACAGTGACGTCTTAAAAAGCCCGGTGACAAACAGTGAAGTCTCCAAAAGCCCGATGACATGAAGTGAAGTCTTCAAAACCCCGGTAACAAGCAGTGAGGTCTTCAAATGCCCGCTGACATGCAGTGACGTCTTCAAAAGCCCAATGACAAGCAATGATGTCTTCAAAAGACCGGTGACAAGCAGTGAAGACTTCAAAAGCCCGGTGACAATCAGTGACGTCTTCAACAGCCCATTGACAAGCAGTGACGTCTTCAAAGGCCAGTGACAAGCAGTGAAGTCTTCAAAAACAAAGTGACAAGCCTTGACGTCTTCAAAAGCCCGGTGACAAGATGTGAAGACGTCAAAAGCCCGGTGACAAGAAGTGAAGACGTCAGAAGCCCGGTGACAAGGAGTGAAGTCTTCAAAAGTCCGGTGACAATCAGTGACGTCTCCAAAAGCCCGTTGACAAGCAGTGAAGTCTTCAAAAGCCCAGTGACAAGCACTGACGTCTTTAAAAGTCCGGTGACATGCAGTGAAGAATTCAAAAGCCCGGTGACAAGCAGTGAAGTCTTCAAAAGCCCAGTAACAAGCCTTGACGTCTTCAAACGCCCGCTGACAAACAGGAACGTCTTCAAAAGCCCGGTGACAAGTAGTGACGTCTTCAAAAGCCCAGTGACAAACAGAGAGGTCTTCAAAAGCCAAATGGCAAGCAATGATGTCTTCAAAAGCCCGTTGACAAGGAGTGACGTCTTATTCAAAAGCCCGTTGACAAGTAGTGACGTCTTCAAAAGCCAAGTGACAAGCAGTGACGTCTTTAAAAGTCCGGTGACAAGCAGTGAAGACTTCAAAAGCTCAGTGACAAGCAGTGACGTCTTCAAAAGCCCGTATTATTCAAAAGCCCGTTGACAAGTAGTGACGTCTTCAAAAGCCAAGTGACAAGTAGTGACGTCTTTAAAAGTCCGGTGACAAGCAGTGAAGACTTCAAAAGCCCGGTGACAAGCAGTGACGTCTTCAAAAGCCCAGTGACAGACAGAGAGGTCTTCAAAAGCCAAATGGCAAGCAATTATGTCTTCAAAAGCCCGTTGACAAGGAGTGACGTCTTATTCAAAAGCCGGTTGACAAGTAGTGACGACTTCAAAAGCCCAGTGACAAGTAGTGACGTCTTATTCAAAAGCCGGTTGACAAGTAGTGACGTCTTCAAAAGCCCAATGACAAGTGGCGACGTCTTAAAAGGCCGGTGACAAGCAGTGAAGACTTCGCAAAAGCCCGGTGACAAGCAGAGAAGTCTTCAAAAGCCCAGTGACAAGCATTGACGTCTTCAAATTCTTGGTGACAAGCAGGGACGTCTTCAAAAGCCCGGTGTCAAGCAGTGACGTCTTCAAAAGCTCAGTGACAAACAAGGCATACTTCAAAACCCCGTTTACAAACAGTGAAGTCTCCAAAAGCCTGGTGACAAGAAATGAAGACTTCAAAACCCCAGTAAAAAGCAATAAAGACTTTAAAAGCCCTATGACTAACAATGAATTCTAAAAAGCCCGGAAACAAGCAAAGAAGTCATCTTAAGTCCGGTGACAAGCAGTGAAGTCTTCAAAAGCCCGGTGACAATCAGTGACGTCTTTTAATGCCCGGTGACATGCAGTGACGTCTTCAAAACACCGATGGCAAGCAATAAAGACTTCAAAGCCCCGGTGACAACAAATTAAGCCTTTAAAAGCCCGTTGGCAAACAGTAAAGTCTTCAAAAATCCGGTAACCAATAGGTATGTTTTAAAATCCCGGTTGCAAACAGCGTTTAAAAAGTGTATTAGCAGGCTCTAAAGTCTTTAACAGAATCGACGCAAACAGTAAAGCCTTAAAAAGTCTAGTAGCAAACAATGAAGGCTTCAAATCCCCGTGACCAACCAGTAAAGCTTTCGATTCGAAAGTCCGATAAAAAAACATTGAAGTCAAAAGTCCGGTAACAAACAGTAAAGTCTTCAAAACACCGGCGGCAAATACTGAAATCTTGCCCGGTGTTGCAGTTTGAACGAGCGAAATCAAAATACGAATTTTCCTTCTATTTTATGAAAGAAGGAAAACAATATATCTATACATATTTTTTGTTGTGATTGGAAATCCTCCTTTAACCTGTAATTGGTAGTATATTCTCCATGCAGTCTTCGTTTTATAATTTTTTTGCGGGTGTTGTCTGAGAGATTTCATAACATATTTTAAGGTGTTAAGGGCTTAACATTAAATTAATTGTATTCCTTCATAAGGTTTTCGGAGAAAAAATGAGCGGTTGCAGTAAAATTAAAACAAAACATAAAAAGAAGTAATTTGTTGATTTCCGTGTAAGACTGTATTATATTCCACGAGTGGGGAAGTCAAGTTTGAAACTGTAGCTTTTCAATGAAACAAGTGAAGTAAAATACAATATTACACTTAAATCGACATTTACTGTTTCTTTCAAGATTATTCGCAAAGATTTATTGGATTTATTATCTTAATACGACTATATGCAATATCACTTTGCTACCCGTGCAGAATCGATTGACGATAGCATGGATTGTCGTTCGTTTGTACTTTGTACGAAAGCTAATGTTCGAGCATTTTGCTTCCGAAAAACGATTGAAAAATCGAATCGCCATTTCCCTAACAATCGCTGTTGTGTGTATTTCCAAAGTATTTTTTAAACAGTTTAAATTGTGATCAGAGAACAAGTTATCTTTTTGACATGATTAACTGGTTCAAAAGTTAGTTTTGATAAAGGGAATAACTACAATTAATTTTAAAATCTTAACGTTCTATTTTCACTCATTTATTAGCAGTAAAAATATCAAACTGATATTGTACTGATGTTTTTTAACTCATTAATTTCCATATTTCACGAGTTCGAAACGTGTGCATTTTATTACAAAAAGGTTTGGTATTTACCGAATTGTCTCGATAGCTATAGCGAATTAGATGCCGATCAGGAATTCCAAAGCCCTGCATCCCCCGTGACAATCGTTAATGTCGATACGCAGGCCCCGGTTTCATTGCCAAACTACCTAAGGTTATGCCATAAGCTTTTAATAAAAGACAATATGAAGAGGATAATATGCCCGAGGTTTTAGAGAAGTCTGAACAATGCTTTGTTTTCAAAGGATATAGGAGATGTTGAACTATTAAAAGGTTGTCCAGAGTATTAGCTATATAATGATGTTATCAAAAATTGTCATGTCTTCGGACTTTTAGTTAACTTTATTACGGTACAATACCACCATGCCAATTTCATAAGTACATTTATGTTAAGGCCATAATTTTTATCTAACTACTTCTGTATTCCAAAATGTCAAAAAGGATTTTCATAGAGCTTCATGAACGTTACTGGCAGAAGTCGATTGGATATTATAATGAAAACGGGAGCAGTCAACCGCTTAAGGATGTCTAGAGGACTTAAAATTCATTAGGAAGAGCTAAGCATCTGTCATCCGCTCGTGAAAATCCCGAAAATATCGAAAAACAAAGGAATTCGACCAATGTCAATCGTGACTGGCTGATGTATCGCTTTTGTGAACTACTTAGTTTAGGGTATTTTGTAATATTATATCAATCCATTTTCATTCTAAACATCGATACAACCATGCAACTGTTGTCTTGCTGCTCCAGGTTCGTAATTATGTAGATCAAAGAACAAAAAGTAATCAAGAAAATTCGTCAATTTGCACACTCACCCGATCCCAACTTATCGAGATTGGCATGCATTATAGAGTGCATTTATTTACATATGTATCAATTGTAGTAAAAGGTAATGCCAATAGTCCGGCAGATAAAAGCCAAAATTCAACTTAACAGTACAATTGCGTATATACAAAATGTTTTTGCATTTTTGTGTAGGTTAAAACTTATTGTTAACGAATCCGAGTGATGCCACGTTGGCATCGTTGGGCAACTCGCTAAAACAAGATGGCCGCCAACATGGCTGTCGACAAAGGAAAAAAACACATACAATTCCTATATTTCTTTATTAAGATTCATGTTTATAAAAAAAATGATTATATTGCAGCAATAACAATCTCCTATGTACATTTACTGGTTTAAGACGGCATTTGCTCATGAAAAAACCCATCAAACTGTCACTTTCTGATAAAAATCAGTTACCAAAGTAGTACAACGAAGTTATTTTAAGAAAGGAGATTCATATGAAGTGTATGTGTTTCGTGTTATATATATTTGTGATTGGTAAGATAACTACGTGCTACCAAAACTACAATTATAATAAATTTTCAAGTTTGACAAGATAACTATGTCATGTAGGTAATGTACGTCACAATGTCTACTCAACTCATTCACATTTTCTTATTTTGAGATTCATAATCATCGTGTTTAAAATATAAAACTGTATCCGAACTACAAAACTTTACTGCATAATTTCATAATTATAAATAAGCAACCCATGAAATGCATGGTTACAATGAAATGTAACATACGTTACCACGTCTATTTAATTTTAGTTCTTTTTGACAACTGATATGCATCGTTATGAAATATTAGACCATAGCATGGCAAAATAACTGAAAAGAATAACGTTATAATTATACATTTGCAAATTTTATTTTTAGCAGAGGTCCATGTAATACATAATTATGTAATGAAACTTACGTTATCACGTCTACTTAATTCCAATTCTATTTACGATAAATAAACACTGTGGTAAACATATTGACCGATATCAAAGAGATAAAAACGGAAATTATGATGTACTGAATATACTCAATACTAATAACACCACAAAAAGATACTAAAAAGATATATGAAAGAACTCAATAGGAAACACTTGTTTCATTTGACACATTTTGATTTCAGTGTTTCATCGGTCTAGTTTAATAACATATAAGCAAGCTTATATATTGATTTCCTAATTGATCTGTATGTTACAACACATATCTTTTCCACGACAATCACAGAAAACATTGCATGACAGTCGAGAGCTATTACAACTGCATCGCATACTAAAACACCGCATTTGGCTTTCACATGAACACCTTATCATTTATCACTTATACCCTCATTTAACATTATCAATGCATGATTCAGTTGTTGGGGGGAGTGACTGAAGCTTTGGTGCTGATGCTGGAGACTTTTCATCCTTTTTAGTCCATGCAACAATTCTCACGTCTGACATTTAATTTATTCCGTCGAGCCCGTAACAAGCAGCAACAAAGGACGTCGATTCCCTGAGGATGACGTCTAGAGTCGATGCTTTATTTCCAATACACTCGAGTGTGTATTAATGAGATTTTAGAACCTTTATAACTGTACCCTTTCCGATTCCATAAAACACCGTGTCACAACCGGATAATGCATGAGCTGCTGATAAATCCAGTATTATATCTTTGTTAATCTCAACAATCGTGTTGATGTCAATAATTGCACGGCCTTGTATTGGGGATTCCATTATTACTTTCAAAGACACTTGGTGTACTTAAAATGATAAAGGGACAGCACAAACACATAAGTGTCGTCAGATATTATGCATATACCACTTTTGGTGTCATTGGCAACCAGAACCATTTGTTGAACAAGGATATTATCCGCCTCTTTATGTGTTGTTCGCATGTCTTTCCGTCTTATCGTTACACTCTCTGTAACTTAAAGGGGTACATCATCTTCTCCAGACAAATCGTCTAATATGAAAGAAAGCAGTTTCCTCTCAATATATCTTCTAAATTGGAAAATGTAACCCATGACCGTTCCATTTGTGGGCCAACAAATTATATACAAAATTGCAGAGCTGTCAATTATACCTCTCTCTATCTGCTTTCATGATGGTCTTGCAGACGTTTCTACCTGTACAATCTTCTTCAATTGTGACTTTGATTCGGAAATTCTGAAATCACCTGAAGCAGTAAACAAAGAGGTGGGAACTGGCGACAATTAAAACGATAACACATTTCTCAAGTCAATTTCCCGTGTCACGCTAGCAGACCAATCACTCTGATATATATCAACTCCATATCAACTCCATATCAAATGATTTCAATTCGCCTATCTTAAGTGACTTCTTTGATGTGGCATGCGTTGTAACTGATCGCGCAATAGCTTCGTGGAATGATTTTGGATGAGCGATGGGCCGCAGTGGATGAGTGCATTCACTGATCTTGGTCTGGATAGAAATGCGGTCTTTTCTATCGGTTTATATTCTGCTTTTCATCTGTTCTTTATGATTGCCTGTGTTTTGTGGCCGTTCTCCATCACAGAGTAATTCGATGTTATCGTACAGTCATGCCATTAAGAAAATACAAAAAAAATATGGACGCGAAATGCACGGTTCATTCCGTGTACAATCTATCGGTTGGCGGCCATCTTGGATGCTATCTCGAATTCCACGGGTTGCCCACTGATAAGTGACATTATTCAGATTCTGTTATAGTACACTCATGCCATTAAGAAAAAGCTAAAACTTTTTGTATAGACGCCAATGCACGGTTCACTCTGGGTACAAATTGTCCGTTGCATTCTTGAATCTTGAATTCCAAGAGTTGCCCAGCGATGCCAAAGTGGCATCATTTAGTACAGTCATGCCATTAACAAAATGAAAAAACAGTATGTATAGATGCAATTGCACTGTTCACTCCGTGTACAAATTGTCCGATGGCGGCCATTTTGGACGCCATCTTGAATTCCAAGAGTTGCCCACCGATGCCAGAGTGGCATCATTTATATTCTGTTATAGTCCAATCATGCCATTAAGAAAATGCGAAAAAAATGTGTAAAGACGCCAACGGCTTTTCACACCGCGTACAAATTATCCGTTGGCGACCATCTTGGGCGCCATCTTGGGCGCCATCTTGAATTTCAAGAGTTGCCCACCGATGCCAGAGTGGCATCATTTAGATTCTGTTATAGTACAGTCATGCCATTAAGAAAATGCAAAAAAATGTGTATAGACGCCAACGGCTTTTTCACACCGGGTACAAATTGTTCGTTGGCGGCCATCTTGGGCGCCATCTTGAATTCCAAGAGTTGCCCACCGATGCCAGAGGGGTATCTTTTAGATTCTGTTATAGTACAGTCATGCCATTAAGAAAATGCAAAAACATTGTGTATAGAAGACAACGCACTGTTCACTCCGGGTACAAATTGTCCGATGGCGGCCATCTTGGACGCCATCTTGAATTCCAAGAGTTGCCCACTGATGCCAGAGTGGCATCGTTTAGATTCTGTTATAGTACAGTCATGCCATTAAGAAAATGCAAAAACATTTTGTATATACGCCAATGCAAGGTTCACTCCGGGTTCTGCTGGACTACAATGTTCAGTCGGTGTTAATCAACGAATACTTATGGCCAACTAAAACATCCAACTGTTTCTTATAGATTTCAATGAAAATACTAAGTCGGTATTGCCGATATTTATTTGAAAAAATGGTTAGTTTTTACACCCGAGGTTCCAATAAATCAGAGCCTTTAATTACGCTCTTTAAATTGAAGAAAAATAACTGATTACAATCGCTTTTGGAGCAGTACAAATGGTCTCACTCTTCGTTGCAAAAAGAATTATGACCGTGATTAACTTAGCTGACCGACGAGTATGGTTTGCTAAGTTTTTATGATTTTTTTTGTATCCACTGTGAATGGTTGGTAAAGTAACGACTACCGCATGGACCCGGTTTCACTAAGGAACATAAAAGCAACGTCTTAACGGCCGTTTGTGGGGGTTGTTATTGTTATTGTCTACTAGTAATCGGATTATATGTGGGATTAATGTTGATGCCTTTCCCTGCTGCCACTTAACTAGATTATATGTTCTACGTAATATAATTGTTCCTGTCACTTACGAATCGGTCCAATAATCATGTGTAAACTTTAGATTATTGGGACAGTTGACCACGTGATATTTATCTACAGTCAGCTGGCCATGTTACCGCGAAAACAGACTTCTTTTCTATTCCGATATGTCATAGGAAACGTACAAAAACGCCAACAACCGATCTCACCAATCACTCGCCGAGAAAGTTCCACCACTCTGCATGATAATAATACTGGAAAAGAAAATGGGCCAGTCAACGATAGTAAAATGACTATTCCTGCAAAGCTATGGCGTAGCTTCCTGCTGTATGATTAATTCGAGTTTACATATTACTATCTTTACGTTAAATTCTTATATCATGCTGTGAATTTTATAAAAAATACTTGAATTAGTGCTTGAAATACGCATTGGCAAGCACTTGGCCTCCATATTCGCGAAAGTAACCTGTTAATACGCATAAGGCTATGTAAAAATATTTGAAAATTTATTTTGCCGCGGTAGGCATGCTAGTCGCGTTAGGTAAATACCGCTTGAAGCCGACAGTCTAAAACCGAAAAATAAAATGACTCAAAGCTTAACGGCCTTCTACACTACAAAACTCGTTGAATGGAATAAAACAAAAACTGTTTAAAGAAAAATCATTACACATTTAGTTTAAAGATTCAATGTTAAGCAAGCATTGTACTGTATTTGTTGCAACATGTGTATGTGTAAGTAGGAGATGAAGCAATTTTACGAAAGAAGATTTTATCCGATTGTCAATCAAATAGCATTTGCATTTTTTCGGAAATATCTTATTAAAAATATGTCAAAATAGTCAGTACTTCCGTGTGAACAATGAAATGTGGCTTTGTGATGATTGCAGCTATTTTAAGAAATATGTATGATTTTTTCTTACCAGGAAATTAATTATTTCCACTACTTTCACTATTTTATTGAATATCTATCGTTTTATGAAAGGTATCATCAAGAAACAAAAATACATTGTTGATTGTTGTCGACATAATCTAAAAAAAGTAAATACTTGTGTACCCAAAATTTGATCAAATCTCCTTTCGTTACAAAATGTCAACTCTTTATACCATAAAACAGTTCGAAAAAAAATATTCGTGACTAAATAAAAAGGAAACCTGATTTATTTATTTTTGGCCTTCCTCCACCACTTGTGCACTGTGGCAGGCCCTTGAAGTATTTGCGGGTCGCATTTTTTTATGTGGGTCGGTTAGGTAACACAAAACAGACTTGTTTATTACAGCCCTACAGTGTATATAGATTTAATGAAGTCAAATAAGTGTTTTTAATGTTTATACTTTATCAACACTTTAATGAGATGTACACAAATATGTTCTTAATCCGTATAAAAGTTGTCTGGATTTTTCTAAATATGAAAACCCTTTAAGTAAAAAAATTGTAGAAATTAAAGGGTTTTAGCTCGACGCAAAAATTTGCACCACATGTTTAAGAACAACAAGCTTTTAACTGATTGTGAGAAGGGAGCTACATGCCGTAGGAACTTCTCGATTAACTTCCGCTTTACAAGTGAGCTCAACTGAAATGCACGCAGTAAACGAAACATATTGATATCAAAGAATAAATCTTTAAAGTATGTTCGATGCATACGGACAATGATAAACAATTTTCATAGTTTTTATATATAATTATAAGTGATACAGGCTACTTTAAAAAGATTTCGTGTGTCGGCAAAGAGAGTTGAAAAACTTTCTTATCATCGAACGTAAGACAAACTGTCGCCAAACCTAAAAAAGTTGTCCTGAAGAAGTAAATAAAGATAAATGCTTTTAAATAGAAATAATAACTACTCAGAAATATTGATTCGAAATACGATCGTTGGATACGTGCGTTTATAAGAAGACACCTCTGAATTCCATGATTTATCAAAATACAACAAAAAGACTATGACACTAAATGAGAGTGTTATCTCAAGACGGTACACACTTTTTGCTTATCCTGATAAAGACATGAGTCAATAGTAAATCTGAGTCAAGGTACAAGTACTCTTTTCTTTTATCTGACAATGATTTAAAACTTAAACATTTAGAAAAAAGTGGTGATACAGTGTAAAGTTAAACAAACGAAAGAGGAACACTGTATAAAAGAATGAAGGCATGAAATGTACAAGATATTCATTTGATTGAAATTTGCGTAATTATCCAGATCGAAGACCAAATAGTCAAGCAAGTGCGTGGTATTTTTACATACGCCCCAAACCCTCCCATTCCCATCGAAATTGGCATGCATTGTAGATTGCATTTATTGTGGAAAGTATTGACAGCGTAAAGTTTGTGTTAATTTACTCATTCTTATGACAAACCAAAATATTAAATAGCTTCTTATGAGAGCAATGACACTATAAATGCGTCATTGAGAATGAATATTGCATTCAAATGACAAGCTTGCATTTCTGTAGAGGATGCATACATGTCCATCTAACGAACATCAAATCGAAGGATTTATTGACACTTTTTGAAGTGCAGAAAAAACACTCTTCGAAATCGGTTTTGGGGCTGTAAATATTGTCTGACTTCGTTGCTAAATGGCATTATGATCGTGATTCAATTGGCTTATTGATGAGTTTGCTTTGCTAATTTTATTTGAATAAAGTAGTGTCTACTATAAATGTTTGGTTTTGTCGTGTACAGCATAGACCCGGAACAAAGAAACAAACAAAGCAACGTCTTCTCGGCGGTTTGTCGGTGTCGCTCCTGTTACTGTCTGTTTGTTGCTATTGTTGCTGTTGCTGTTATTTTTGTTGTTGGTACTGTCTGGTGTTTTTTATGTTGTTGTTTTAATGGTTGTTTTGTTCATGTTGCTGTTGTTGTTGTTGTTATTGATTTTGTTGCTGTTGTTTTTGTTGTTGTTTTTGTCTGGTGTCGTTGTTGTTGTTGCTGCTGTTATATGTTTTAATCCTGTTTGATTTAAGAGCAGATGTTAGACATACTTTATTCTCCTTTCCATGCTTTAAAATAAAACTGCAATATTCTAGGAAAATAAATTGACTAGCTCAGTGTATGGAATGATTTATAATATGTTATAAATTTTAAAACCATAAATTTTAAAATCATTCCCGTGTGCCATTTATAATGTGATAGAATAGATTGTGTAAAATCGTAATAATTAAGAAAGGCTGAGCGAGGGAAGCAATCAAGTCCATCTTAGCCATTAGGATTTTAAATAATACGCTTTAAATTTCTTCAGCCGGCAGGAAACTGAATTATGACGTCATGTCTGCTTAATTATCAAAATATAAGTATAAGAATTTAAACGTGTGTTTTTCGTGAAAGCTGATAGATAATTTAAATGGTTTAAATCTTAATAACATTTTTAAAAACAGGTTTAGTTCATTTATCGACGATAGGTTACACACTTTATTATAGAACGACTCTGTTTGCATTGCCCATGAAAGGTTTATGTGCATGTTCACAAGTAGGCAATATCAAAACGAACTGTTTGTTAAGGCCACGCTACTTTTATGTCATGTTCATCGGACCTACCGCAACAATTTTCCCATTTTCAAATAAAAGACTGTCCTTAAAAAGCTATCAACCCGCACCGTTTCATGAGGAAAATCTAGGAAAATGCTGAAGCGAGTAAATCTTCCTTATTTTTGATAAAAACTGCGAAAAGCAAATTCGGTTTTAGTGTAATGCAATCTAAATTGATCTATTTAACCCTTCAACAAATCACATCTAAATGCCCTCACGGAAAGATGCAAATTGACATACAGAAATAAAGCATATCAAACAAAGATGTATAATGAGCTCTATTCAATGTAAATTTAAAACATTTTTGAATTGTAAGGATTTATCGGCAGCTACAAAGGAGTTCCAAAATTAAAACTAAGTAATCGTAGTGCTTATTTCTGTGCTTTACTCGGTAGGCAGGGCGAAGCCAATCGCCGATAAATATATATATCGTTTCGAAGACAAAAATAAATCCTTTCAAGTTAGTGTTCAGTGATATATTCCTGACAAATAGCTCTATACTAGCCAGTGCGCATGCCTGAGTTTCTAAATATATTACTTTATAACATTTGGCTGTCGAAATCTGCTTAAAGAAGTTTTGGTTGTCAGAGCTCTTCTTAATGATTTAATGTGAATCTGTCCTGCAATCCCAATGGCAGAGGCATGATCTTAAACACTTAATAGTGTTTTCTGATCAAAGACAGTGTGTGTATACCACGTGATAAATTACGTCATATATACTACGTCAGAATGCAAAACTTTGCTTAAAATTAAGACTTAAATCAAAGATAACTTTTCTTTTACAACACCATTTTAACTGAAACAAAGGGCATTCTATGCCGCTTAAAGAGCCCCGCATTTTATTTATTTCCGAAATTTAATGAGGTCTTTTGTTACACCAAACACTTCGACAAACCTATTTGCAAAAAAATGTTTTGACAGTACTCAGGCCGACGGCCGTATTGTGAAAAGGTTTGTCTAAGTGTTTTAAGAAACTAATCTCACAATCAAACTCTGGTTAAAGACAGAAGGTGGGGCTCCGTAAGCGGCGTAGACTGCGCTATGTTTTTTTTATTTAAAATGGTGACGAAATAAAGTTATCTTTGTTTAAAGTCTTTTTTCAAATCAAAATATTGCCTTCCGACGTAGCATTTATGACGCAATTTATCACGTGGTATACACACACTGTAAGATATCAGCAACAAAATTTATAAAGCAAGTTTCTCCTTGAGATTTATCAAAGATAGCAAAAACCATTAACAATCAGCTTAGATTTAGCTATTTGGGTAATACATCCTGGCTTTCGATAAACATGATAATTATATGATCAATATTTCTTGTTATCAATCCTGAAAAATGTCAGATGTAGCTAGATATCCAAAAACTAGAATGCAATTTAGAAACTATTCCCTGAAAACGTTACTGTTTCTTTAATACTTTATATTTTTATATATATTTATTTTCAATGTTATTTTTCGACACTTTACTCTTTGTGTTTTTGTATATGTTTTAAATTATGCCATTTCCGCGTGACCATGTTTGTAACGGCCATATACATTTATATGCGAATAAACTTTTAGTGAATATCCACCAAACCATATTTATTTTACAATAAAAAAAATGAATGTACAAACTAACAACAAAAGACAGTGTTTCACAACGGACTGTATTTTGGCGTGGCCTTATCAAGATGCATAAAAAAGAAAGGTAGTCGAATGAGCAATTGAGCACAATATATTGCTCACTATGGCATAACATGTTTACCTGCACAAACCATCCAGCATGAAAGGTTGGATTCTTGCATGGAGCTTATTGTTTGCACAATATTTTGTGAAAGCCCAATGTAAGAATTTTGTTATATAATGTTTGGCATGTTTTTTTATCATTTTCTGCTATTGACTCGTGCGTCTAAGCAATTTAAGTTGTTTACTATTGCTGAACATTTCGTTCATATCTTTTTCAAGATCTCTGTTATTCTACGCCATGTCAAAATGGAGGCACGTGCGTGGGTCACATGGCGGGTTACACGTGCTACTGTCGACCTGGATACAACGGCACGAACTGTGAAAGCGGTAAGTTCGATTTAAAGCAGTTTCGATTATTTTCAAATAATAATAATTTCCGTATGATAAAATAGCGAAAAAAAAAGAAAATTGTCAAAAACTGACATAAACTTGGCATCGATGTGTACAATGCATTGAAACTGACTACATAAGTAGCACATAGTTTACAATTTATTTAAGTTTAGCTGTTGTTTCGTAATTACTGGGTATGTCTACCATGTAGAATTTATTCCTTATGTGTAATTGGCTAGTCGGTGTTATCACGTGATATTACCGAGGTAGGTGTATAGCTTAATTATGTCACCCGATTAGAGTAGGCCGTTGTAGCTCAGTGGATACGATGCTGGACTGCAATTTTGGCGACACGGGTTGGAACCCTGTCTCCGCCACCATTTTTTTACATTTTGGCATTTTTTACAATTATGATATCAAGGCGTTACACATTCTATTAGATAATTGTTCTGGGATTCGTTACAGAAAAAAACTTTTTATGGTGCCAATCTTGTGCCTTTAATGTCGTGCATCAGCACTTGTTCAATTCGTCTTGCGTTGCATGCCGTAGACTGTTTTGGACGTTTTGAAATCAATGACATGGTTTATGCTTCCACGTTACAAAAACCTATTTTCTATTCAACCATTCCAGTTTCTTTCTATGCACATAACCCTGGCTTTCAAAATGCACTAAATGAAACAATTTTTGTTATGAATATTTTATTGTCATTAATTGCCACTGCAAAACGGCTGGAACATAACAGAAATGGTATATTTTGTTTTAAGTGCGTACGCTTTGGTCAATCCTGCGCCCACTACTGCATCAATTTTAGACTTTATGTAACATAATTTGACTTGTGCGTCCGAAATTATGTTATGGTTATCACAGTTGTTTGCTTTGAACATTGAACAATAGCTTACAATGCATCGAGAATAATTACTCTATACTTGTTGACATTATTAATCTGTCTCTTTTAAAAGAAAAGGATTATGCTCTTCTAGTACACAAGTATAATGGACAAACAATACTTACGAATATTGCAAAAAAAACCATTCTCGTTCATTGATATTAAAGTGCGTTTATCTTTTACGGTTCGCAAGTTTAAAACACATATCATTTTCTTCATGTTTAGATTTGTTTGTAAACAGATATCAAGAAGGGCTTATTAGAGTATTGTTGAAATCCTTTTGCATCTAAATGCAGAGTTTGCATAAAATGTATTCAATAACAACTTCAAGATGGTTACTTTTAAGTTATACCAAATGTCGCGTGTGTCGTTTCCCATATAGAAAGAAGTACAGACACATTAAAAAACTATACTGATAACATTTTGTCGGGTTGCCACTTCGACGATGTGAATTTGTTTTGGGTAATTTCATATATGAAAAATAGAAAAACAATAGCTACTTCAAGTTTACTTTCTGGTTACAAAATTGCAAATCTATTTCTTTAAGCAGAAGTTATCTTTACAAATGCATACAGCATGCTGACATGTGGGGACCATAAACAACCCCCAATACTGAAGAAGGTTTGCGTTAGAATGCAAACACTCATTGGTAAGGTAATCGTTTCAATAAACAAACCAATAAAGGAGTTAAGTCATAAATTCAACTTTTTACTTTTAAAGTTGTATAAACGTTCCAAAAGGCAAGACATGGATTTGTTTTAATTTCGTCAACTTTGTGTTCATCTCAGACAATGTAAACAATATGTGGCAAATTAAAGAATATATGACAATAAGATTATTTCAATTTACCACCCAAATTGATTAAGATATTTATTTAAACGGTCCCAGACATTTCACAACCACCAGCACCAACACCACAATCATCACGTTTTATTTCACAGCGTGGAAAAACATATATAATTATCTTTTATCTTGTTCGTCTATTATAGTCCATTATTATTGTTTGTATTCATAATTATTACTCAGTATAAACTTAAAGATACACTCTTACTCCCAGATAAGATTTTCTACAATAGAAATAATAGAGATGAGCATTAAACACGGTATTTCTACCTTATAAGACTATAGTAGATCACAGTAAATCTTTTAGCATTTACCAATCATTCAATATTTTTGTGCTTTCTGCTATTAAATACACGGCTACAATCTTGATATCAGTAATTAATATTATTAATAAATGCATTATTTAGTTAGTAGTTAATGGTTTATCAGTCAAAATTGATGTTTGTGATACATGTGTATGCATTGATTTTGAATAAGAGTGTCACTTTAACTATTACAATAAGTGTTTTTATTGATAGTATCATATCATTTTTATTTGTTTATATTGCATATAAATTTATATCAAGTAAGGTCTTCAAACTACTTCATAAATGAATCTAAAGAGCCTTTTAAACTTGAAAATGGCCACTAGCGATCTTAACTATACATACATTCGTTTGAAACGAAGCGTGTATTAACGTGCTAAAAATTGAACATAAAATCACAGATAACACTTGACAGTTTATATATTGTTCCTCCAAACCCCACTTGTACAGTCGAACAATGAGTAAACTCACTGTTGACGGTGTTTAAAAGTGATATAAACTAAAACAACTTGTCAGCACATTTGTTTGATTTACATTCGGCATGCGGAAGGCAATTGCAAATAAAATCGGAATAAGATGCATGTGCTTTAAGCCGCGTATTGTTTATTTATCATTTTAATTATATAAAACACATTACAAATGAATGGGCCATATTATTTTACATGTATACGACTTACATTACGTATTCAGAAATGCCTTTAAATGTATACAAGAACAGAAATTAAAATATCACATTTATCGTTTTTAATATAAAATTTTGACACTTATGTTTACACATTATTTAAACAACATGAAATTGTACAATGTAATAATTACAGATTTACCTTACCTTATTTAAATGCATATCACACTTTTCTTCATATTTTTAATCAATATAAGTATAATTATGCTTATTTACTGACTTCAGTTTAAATACATATCACATTACAAATGAATGTGCAATGGAACTAATACATGTGTACCAGCGTAGCTACGTGTTTCAGTTATATGTACACTACTGAAAACATGAAAGACACATTTGTTTGAAAACCGTGGTGATATTTTTTTCATCATATTGTCAAAACCTTTTAATAATTTGTACTGTCTGATATACGACAGTTTTATTGCAATGCCATATTATAAGACAAGTTAGTTGCGTCCCAATTTTTGCTACCTTTTGCAATGATTAGACCCAAAATCAAAACCTACCTCGCATTTTTACTTATTTATAATGAAATGCGTGTATTGATATTGGTCCCTTTTTTGTTTATGAAACGACTTATGCGATAAGATTATTATACACAGTACATCTAATATTGCTAACACATTATTTGTACAGCAATTATCAAAACAAATTAAAACATCTAATGGTATTAAGAAAAACCAATGATACATTCAAATTAAATGTTTTATAATGCGTTATGGTTTCCTAGTATAATAATTTTGAACTAATTGGCAACACTTAATATTAGTGGTTTAGGCAACTATAGAAAACAACAAAGAGAGACACATGTTTGATTGGCTTTAATTAAATCATTATGGTATATGTATGCTTCAAAAGGTACACTATTAAAAGAATTGATTTGAAAATGGTAAAGAGAATGGGGGACTAATTGCATATTCAGCGGAAGCAAATCAAATATTGTGGTTGTTGCATTTCTATTCAACCCGAAACACAAGCTTAAAAAAACAAACAAAAAAACCGAACGGACTGAAAGTAGAAATTTAATTGTTGGCCTACCAAATTCATGACTCAGAATTTTCATTGATAAACATTAAACAGTAATAAACCACTTCTATTCTAACAAATTGTATACTTAACAACAATGACGAAACATTTATAATTTTTCGTAGACTTTAATAGTTTTATATGAAACCTAGACAAGACAAATGGTATGACTAGAACTCAGAATGCAGAGAAACATTATTTTAAATGTTAATCTCCTAAAACTAATGCGATGCATGGCGATTTAAAACATTCCGGCAAATATCAATATATATGGTAGTCGAACACTTAATCTCACATTCATTGTAGACTTGACTACATATCTAAATATACCTTTTAGAAGGAACTACCATAAAGCCCGGCTATAAAACAGACCACTCGCTGGTATAAATTTATTTTAACCTCGTCTAAGATAAAGAGAGGCCTCAGTATTTCAAAATATATTAGTCTGTGTTATTTGATCCAATTTTCAAGACCTCATATAATCTTGCATAGAGGAAACGGTTAGTTATGACACCGAATGCAATGCAAAAACCTTATGGGAACTGATAAAGGGTTTAATAAGAAATGAAACAGTTAAGTTTAGAACAGCATACATGAGAAACAAAACTCAATACGAATTACAAATATGAAATTGATCAATATCTGAAATGTGTGTTACTAAAAAACAAACCAAAAACTTGATGAAATAACTCAAATTTCACTAAGCGGTATCATATATATCATGGATATCGATGTGTTTGTCAAAATGACTATACCGGAATCCGTTGCCATACAAGTGAGTTGTTTTAAATACTTGATTCAGGTAGCAACCCAGTCAGCATATTGATAGCGAATGTGATTTTAAGGGAAATATGAACATAAAAAGTTAAATCATGATTTCCCTGTTTTAAAACATCGTTATCGAATCATAAATGAGAAAGCTAAACTAATAATTATTATCTAAACGAGTATATCATCTGAATGTTAGTTTGACCAGAAATTATTGAGATTTTAGTTTTTATACATAAAACTAAAAAAAACCATAGCAAAACATAGCATTAACTATTTGTTTATATCAAGATATTGAACATATTTTCACAATATAAAATCACCAGCTTTCAAAATTTTGTAAGTCCGCCTTCCTGAGTAATACATGCTTCAATCCTCCTGGGCATACACCCTATCCAATCAGGGTCCATAGTGTCCCAAAAACTGACTACCTCCTGCTCCATAGCACCTGGTTAGATTTTTCTGGTTGATACTGTTCTTCATTAGCCCCCAAATGTTCTCAATAGGATTCAGATTAGGACTGTAGCTTGGCTACTCCAAAACTGGTACATTTTCCGCTAAAAACCAATATTTTACATGTTTGACAGTATGTTTTGGATCATGTTGGAAGCATGGTCTCTTTGGATACCAGCACAGTCCCCCTGTAAATCATTTCACTTCTGATTTTGGAAAAACTCCATCTCCTGTTTTGGGATGTGACTAAACCCAACCTCCTCCGATCACCAACTGTCAAACTTCGAAGCTTTCCTGCTCCCTACTTATGCTCTATTCCCTGTCCATTCTCATTTTTTTTATCAAAACCCTGTATACAGTAGATAGAGGAATGTCTGCAGTTTATGAAATGGTGCTTACATTTGTAATCCCATCAATATAAAGCTCATAAATAATCTTTCTTTTCTCAGATGCACTCATTTCAACACTCAACTTTCAAGGTCGTGTACTCAAATGTAAACAAAGGGAGATCACTCTAACAGACTACTGAAAAATTTAAGAAAAGAGTTACTTCCCCTTATATTAAAAGAAGTTAATTGATGTTGAGCATAAAACAAATATGTTGCAACATCAAAGTTGTTTATAAAATTCTTAATAATTTCAAACTATTAGAGCTTTATCCATTTATGATTTTAAATTAATACTGTATGTCTGTATATTGTAATGGACCGGTCGCCTTATAGATAATAAACTTTGTCATGTTTAACAAAACGTGAGAACATGACATATTTTGCCACACTCAGAAAAAATCGCACTAAAGGAAAAATCAATAAATACACTGCAGACTAAAAAGGAAAGAACAACAGGTTTAGAAAACGTTTTAAACGAGTATATTTTAGAGATAACCACATTAAAAAGGTTGAAATGAAACCTTTTTAAGAAAACCCTTACAGAACAATAAACGAACATGAAAAATGTGCGTGAAGGCCTTTTGACCAGCCTGGAATGTGACCGAGCTCTAAACATTAACAACTTCAGAAGCAGAGGTTGATACTACATATACCAGACTAAATACGGACCTTGATGAGTTAACAAACTGGTGACCAATAACTTTACTAAACGTAGATTATAAAACAGTAACTTAAGCCATAAATAGTCGAATAAAGAAAAAATATCATTTATTATAATTCATAAACAATATTGGTTTGTAAAGGGTAAATATATAGGAGGAAACATTGGAGTATTTTTTGAAATCATAGAATATATACAAGAAAACATTAAACCAGGATTCTTTTTGTTTGCCGACATTTACAAAGTGTTTGGCAATTTAAACCACCGATGTATTTTTGAATGCATAAAATCATGGAAGTTTGGACCGGTAAAGACATATATCACAGTCATTACACTAGACAGAGGCGTTCGACAGGGTTGCCAAATACCGGCCGTTGCTTTTATTTTTTATTTTAAACACTGCATAACTTTATTACACTGAACAGTGACGTTAAAGGGATAAGAATAATGAAATAATAAAACAAACATTTTGGCCTATGATTCAGCATTTTTCAATAATGGTGGCAGAAAATCCTTTGAAACACTCGTGCAAACATAAGAAATGTTCTCCTAATGCTCAGGCTTAAACCTGAACACGAATTCATAAAAAAATATGAGAGTGGGATCTTTAAAAACTAAAATATACAATATTGTTATACCAAAAACATTGTATGGACATTTGCTAGTGGTACTTCTTTAGGATTACATTTTCAAATGGTAAAAATACAAATATTGCAATTAATATCAATAAGTTTTTAAAAAAAATTGGAAACGTATTGATGGCCGGCCACAATGCAAACGTCGTTCGAAGGGCAAACATTTAATATGTAGAAGTCCATTTTTTAGTTTTGATGTTCAATTTTTACGAACTACGATTTATCAGATTTCCAATAAAGAGCATTTACGTTATCACGGAAATGTCTTAATACACAATGAGGTTAGGACAAAATTATCAACTTGCCAATCAACAATGTCTTGAGACCTTGGGGTGAAAGCAGCTATTTTAAAAAAGAAATATTTGCATTTTTTAAACTAGAAAATAAATTTTATCCACTATTTTCCATTATTTTTTTAATATGTTATGATCTGAACCGATATCATCACGAACTCTCAAGGCATTGTTGATTAGATAGTCCGGGGCATTTTGACACAAATACAAAGTAAAAATGTCGACAGACTTTTTCGAAAGAATGTGAATGCTTTTTGATCCAATCTGATAAATCTTCTTTTGTAATATTTGTCCAACTCCTAACTACCCTAAAACATGTCACCATGAATGTATATTTTACTCTCAAAAAGACCGTTCCTCAAAACTGAATGAAACATGAACTTTTTATGAAAAGTTTTAGTTTTTTACCTTCCCCACCCACTTTTGCACTGGGGAACCCAAATACAACACGATTCAATGGTAACACGGACATGTACTTGTCCCCAAGTCTTGGTTAAAAATAGAACCAATATTATGAATATATTACTATATCCATGTTCAAAATAAACGTTCATATTTTGGATCTGCAAACAATTGTATAAACATTATTCATTCTTTTGTTAGGTTTAGGTAATCCAAAATGTGTAACGATTGGTCCATATTATCAAAAAATGATATAAATCAATGAAATCATATAATTTTGCAACCTAGCCTTAAGATAACCTGTCGACAATTTATCCCAGTTTTATAGAAATGGCTGCTGGTGTTTTAATTTTTAATAGGATATTAAAATTGCATCTTCTATTTAGTTAATATATAGAAGGTATACAGCATCAGGAACTTTAAAATAAGTTAAAATGAGACGAGCGTGCTAAAATCTTAAATGCAATGGACTTTTATTTTTAGGTCAACTTATGTGTACAGAGAATGTTCGTTTCTTGTCCGGAAATGCTTGATTATCAGGTCAACTAGAGGGATCATAATATGTTATAATTAACACTGAACAGAAAAGGTTTGGTGGGATGTTAATTTAAGAAGAATCTCTGAACGTTAATCCTTACAGTTTCTAATGAATAATGTACCATCTCTTTACAGATATAAATGAGTGTGCTTCGAATCCTTGTTTGAATGGGGGAACGTGTCAAGACCAGGTTAATGGATATCGATGTGTTTGTCAAAATGGCTTTACCGGAATCCGTTGCCATACAAGTAAGTTGTTTTAAATACTTGATTCAGGTAGCAACCCAGACAGTAAATTAATAGCGGATGTGTTTTTAAGGGAACTATGAACATCAAAAGTTAAATTAAGATCTCGAATCATAAATGTAAAAGCTAAAATAGTTATTATTATTTAAACGAGTATATCATCTGAATGTTATTCTTTCGCAGACATTGACGACTGTGCCAATCAGCCGTGCCAGAATGGAGGGTTGTGTTTAGATGGAGTCAACTCCTACAACTGCTCCTGTCCAAGGGAGTACACCGGGCAACTCTGTGAAATAGGTAAGAATTACATAGAGGATATTTGTTTATTTCAGTGTAAGATCGTGTTTTATTTCACGAGTGTCATAGAAAAACATATTTTCACGAGTGGCGAAGCCACGAGTGAAAATGTAGTTTTTTTATGATCACGAGTGAAATTAAATACGATCTTACACTGAAATAAACAAATTTTCTGTTTCTTTTATGCTTATTTTCGGAGTTTTATTTGTTTTTTATTTATTTCTGAATTACCCCCTTTTTTGAAAAGGGTGGGCTTTATGCCGCTACCCGTGGGGCGCCCCTCATGCATAATTATAGCTGTCAACTTTTCTACTTTTAGTTTGCTGAGAAATAGTTCTCTGCTATTCATTCTTATAGCTTAATATTCGCTCGTTTTTTATTGCAAAGCTTTATGAACAGTAAAAAATGAAGTATTATTAGTGCACAAATGTTCCAAAAAATAATGAAAACACTTTATTTTAACCAAATTACTACGCCGCTATTTATGGAATGAAAATTTGGAAGGTCAAATGTGTTAGCAAAACAAATGTGGATACTCATTGGATTTTAACCATTCTTCTTAGTTTAAGACTGCATATACGCGTGTTTTTATAGTAAGTTAATATTCAGTCATCTTACAGACCAGTCTGTTTCGCTTTAAAATGTTTGTTTTCCAGAAGAGTAAATGCCACACTAGTTTGTTGACACATTTTGAGATGTGGGTGGGGTAAAAAATATCGGATCTATCTGTAAATTGTTGTGTGAATTCTCCAGGAAGCTCATTTTACGTACTACAACGGTTAACAGTTCAAAATACATTTGAACAATGCTATAAAATTTTATTTATGTTCGAACAGTTGCTTTTGTCTGTAATTTGTTTGGAATGAAAGCAAATGTTCGAACATTCAGCTTCAAAGATCAGTAAAATGTTTGATAAACGGGATAACCGGTAATAAACGGTAAGTTGTTAGTTTCCAATTATATATTTATTTAAATTTATAAAATATTTCTTTATTTTTTTTTAACATTTTTTGACATAATTTACTGAAGTCCAGTGTTCTGTTTTGACCAAGGCAAGTACATGTAATAACAAAGGATTTTAAAAGTAGTTCTGAAAATTGATATTTTCACTCCTTATTTTGCAGTGAAAATATCAAATTGATATTTTCACTGTTGTTATTTCACTGTTAAAACCCCATATTTCATCGTAAAGCATGAAAGAAAGAGCTTTATTTTAATTCATATTTCATACATACTGTTTAACTAACAAAATTAGTATGTAACATGTTAGCCCTATGTTCTCTAACTTGTGAACCTCCAATTTAAACTTTACATATTAATATTGCTTGTTTGTTTTTTTGCATTAAACATTGCATTGTGGTGGTGAAGAAATTAAAACAAACATAACATTTATAATACATATCTTCTTTTGTTCAGATGTGAACGAATGCGCATCATTCCCATGTGTCAATGGCGTGTGTTCCGATCACGTGGGTTATTTTAATTGTTCATGCTTCCCTGGGTATTCCGGAACCTGCTGCGAAATAAGTATGACATTTTGTTGTTTGTATGATATTCGACTTCAAGTGATGCAAATAGTAAACTTTTTAATTCGCATTTAGCAATTTTCAGAGTATTTTTTAACGTAACATAACGGACTTTAACCAGAGCAAGGAATCTGTTTCGTCCTAAAAATGAAAACAATTAACCCCCACTAGTACCAAACTTTGGCTTTTTACTTAAAAGACGAATTTGAAATACTGTACTTGCATAATTCAAAAGTTATGACGTGCAGAATCAGAAGTAAGGACTTGCAGAAATAAGAAGTTTAAACTTTCAGTAATAAGTAATTAGAACTTGCAAAATTTAGGTTCAAACAACACAACAGTAATGACAATATGTATGAATTATTATTCTGTATGTGGAGTTCAATGTCGTATATTTCCACGTAGACAGTGATGACTGCCAGTCCGGACCTTGTTTAAACGGTGGATTGTGTATAGACGGGGTCAATTCCTACACGTGTACATGCCGCAGGGGGTACACGGGCGACAACTGCGCAAATGGTAAATATGTTTAAATTTTAAATAAAATGTTGGCAACATAATAGTAAATATCGAGTACATTTGTTCATTACTTCAACTGAAAGTCGGCAGCATAATGGTAATACAAATATTGTTTTTCATCTTAATAAATATACGATAAATGTCAACAATTGAATCTTATTGCATTTTTAAAAATGGAATAAGTTCAAACATTTTTAGCTCCGTTTTCAAGTGAACTTGAGTCAATGGATTTATCTATTCTACTTAAGATTACTTGCATCAATTTTTGAATTTTCATAAATACGTACGATTTGTTTCTGACACAGCCATCACACTTCTGAATATGCTCCATACTAAATATTTCTAGTGATTTTAAAGATTGTGATAAAGACATAGCGAATGTTTAGCGATCATGTGATTTCTATTTCAGATACAAATGAGTGCGAATCATCACCTTGCCAACATGGTGGCATTTGCATAGACAATGTCGGATTCTTTGTATGCGTTTGTTCTGCGGGATACACGGGAACTCGCTGCGAAATTGGTAAGTACATTGCATTGATGTGTGCATAACCTCTTCCCTGCTGATATAGGATTACCTGACTGGTGTGCAAAAACACCTGGGCACGTTAATACTTTCGAAATTATTTATCTGCTTTTGTTAATGTAATTGTCTAATAATTTGCATGATTTCAAAAGGGAAAACGTATTTTCTTCTTAAACTTTCAAGAAACCAGTCCTTTCCCGGAATTATGTGTAGGATTTCAAAGGGGAAAAATCCAAATTTACATAAACGAGCCCTACTCTGGAATAATGTGTAGCTTATAGGGGCAAAACGAACTTAAGTCATACATCCAAAAAAACAAGGAACAGCCCTACTCCGAAATGATAGGTAGGATTTCAAAGAGGAAAAACATTATCTCGTGTAAAACTTTCATGAAGCCGGCCATTCCCCCGAGTAATATGTAGGATTTCAAGGGAGAGGGGGCACCATGTCCTCGTCTTAAACCTTTATGAAACCAGCCCTACTCCGGGATAATATGCAGAATTTCAACGGGGTAAAATGTTCTCGAATTTAACTTTCATGAAACCAGCTCTTCTCCCGAATAATGTGAACAAGTTCAATGAGAAAAACATGTTCTTGTCTTAAACTTTCATGAATCCAGTCCTACTCCCGAATAATGTGAAAGAGTTCAATGGGAAAATATGTTCTCGTCTTAAACTTTCATGAAACCAGCCCTACTCCGCAATAATGTGCAGGATTTGAACGGGGAAACATGTTCTCGAATTAAACTTTCATTTAATCAGCAGTTCTACGGAATAATGTGTCGGAAGAGGGAAATCATATTCTCGTGTTAAACCTTCATAAAACTAGCACGTCTCCGGAACAGCAGTCCATGGGGGTCGGGGACATGTTCCGTTTTAAGTTTTCATGGAGCCATCCCTACTCAAGTATAATGTTTAGGCTTTTAAGCGGGAAATGAGTTATTGTCTAAAACTTTTATGAAACCAGCTTTCTCTGCAACTACTGCACTTGTGAACTACTGTCAATGAATCGTTCTTTTGAAAGCAAAAACTTCGTCATACATTAGATTCAATTATATACGAAGGAAGCCGTAGTACTTTTGCTTCAGATACGAACAAGTGTGTCTCGACATAAGTGCGAACACTTTGCGCCTTGTGACCTCCTAATCAGAGAGTAACCATTTTTGATACCGAATTGATGAGGTAAAATACCGCAAATAATGAAAATTTATCAAGCAGATTAACGGCTGAAATCACGAGTAAACATAACTGTATTATGTCTTTCCTGACTTTCTTTCAGAGACAAATGAGTGTGCCTCCAACCCTTGCCGAAACAACGGATTATGTACAGACCTTCCGTTAGAATTCAACTGTACCTGTCCTGTCCTGTTTACCGGACTTATCTGCGAAACTGGTTCGATAAATGTTATAATATATTAAGGAATATTCAAATACACTAATATCATTTACCGACTTGGCCCGTATATTGTTTTAGGGATAGTTCTTTCGAGCCCAAAAATCAAATAAATGCCACGGCATTTATGTCGTTATCGTTAGCGACAATGGTCCTGTTGGCTGTACCTTCGTAAATGACGAAAATTGTTAAATTTTTCGTCAAATTTCTTCGTGATTTGTTATTGCTGTGTTTTATTGTCAGTATTATTTAACACTAACGAAATAGTTATATCAATTGTAAAGCTACCGAACCCTTTGAAGAAGCAATTTGGCTCAGTTATTCGTATATTCGCTTATTTAGCCGTTTGTTTAAATGAGCGAATATGCGAATAACTGAGCGAAATGCACGAAAAAACGATAACGTTAATCTATATCAAAATAAATTTACCCACCTATTATTTTCACGTATATTTATTGCGTTCCATTATAGCTACTGGTATACTTAGTTTAGCATAACCGCTTCGAGATTGTCTCCCTTAGTTATTATCCATTATATAAGTAGTTAGCTATACTAAACGGAAGAAAATGCACACACATTTAATTGAGAACATTGCATGAATTCTATATTTATGATTAACGTAAGGATAAATTAAATTTTTGATTGCACCGTCATTATGGTTAGAAGTTGGAGTGAAAACGGACATCACAATACCCGGACATAAAGTGACACCCACTCATGATAATTATTAGCTTTCTGGTATCTTATGTGAACTGGTTTTCGAAGGCAACATTCCCTGCATACTGTAATGTAATTGATAGCTCTTCCAAAGTCAAGGCTTTAAGTCTACACGTTTTGTTTTCAGAAAGTTTCTGTATTCTGTATTTAGTGCTGTTACTAGGTCTGAGTAAAAGTGCATTGTATTTTTTATATTTTGCCGAGTCCTGTGGGATACAACAGGTGTTTAGGTGACGGAAGTTCCAAAGATTATAGATGCAAGAAAGCAGTCGTTGTAACTGTTGACGTTGAATACACAAATGCTACTGGTCTAGACCTCTTGTGTGTCGCTCTAGGGTTTTGTCTGTGAGTGTCAGTAGCTGATGGGTGTCGAAAGATATGGGTTTTATAATTTGTTAAAAGGTCTGGATTTGGTTGAAAAATCTGAAAGTTAATTGAAAGTATTTTGAATAAATAGAATATATAGTTGTTTACTGCCTTCACGAGTCACATGAGCGTAATGATTTTGCGAATTATTGATGAATTATCAAATGTCGATTTTTATTTTATTCGAATTGGCATATCCAATATGCCCTCTCTTCAAATATAAAAGCATATCAAAAATGTCATAAAGGGACTTGAACAACGGTTGCCATCCTTCGTTTTCATCGTATTAACGCCTCCTCGTAGTATTTATAGTAGAGAAGTATTGTCCGCCTCGCAAGCGCGATCTGCTATTTGTATCTCAATCGCGTTAGTTAAAGGTCGTTGACTTCAAATACAAGGTTATAACATTAAGGGGTATTTCCTGCATGGTTTCAGCATTGTTTTACTTAAACTGACGATTTGCAACACCTACATTTGTTTCAGGAAAAGAGATTCACCAACGTTGTGTTGTGGTTTTTTTTTAATAAAAAAGAAGTTTCCTTTAAGGCACTGTCATAATTATTAATGATATGTCTTTATAGGGTTAAGTGCCTGTTTATCAGCACCATGCAGGAACGGTGGCTTTTGTATAGACGTTCCCGGCGGATACAATTGTTCATGCAATCCGGGATACACAGGACCAATGTGTGAAATAGGTACGTTTTTTTTTTTTTTTCTCCATTGCTTTGCGAGGTATTTTAAACGAATTGTAAAGAGTTGATACTACAACTTAAGCGTTTTTATTGTTGCTGTTGTTTCATTTTTCAGACATTAATGAGTGTATTTCCCAGCCCTGTTTGAACGGTGCAATATGTCGAGATATTGTTAACGGTGTTCAGTGCGTTTGTGATGCTGGACATGAAGGAGAGTTTTGTCAAATTGGTAATTATAAGTTTATTTATAAAACGTTTGGTACTTTATAGTTATAATTAATGAAATATTTTGAAACTAATAAAAAAAAATATTTTCACAATTTTCCTCTATACTTTCTTGGTGACAGGCTTTAAAAATAGCTGCAATTTCACCAAGCCTCTTTATCGAATGCTTATTCCTCGGTGATATGTGACAGCTGTCTGACAAGCGTGTACAATATTTTGTTTAAATTATAACACAGTAATTGTTTTTTTTTGCATTTAAATGGGATGATCCCTTTATATGAACTTACTTCAAACTTACTGTCATATTACTGCTGACGGGTTAAACCGAAATATTTTCATGAATGTAGCTGTATTATTACCCTTGCGTTTTCGTGTAAATGTGATGATATTGCTGACACGTTCAAGCCTAATGTTGTTATGATATAAGTTTAAGATAATTGCTAACGGGCTTGACTTTAGAATTGGCATTAATGTTGTATAAGATTATTTCTAGCGGGTTTAACCTAGTGTCTTCGTAAATATGTATCTATGAATATTGAATGCCTGATTATGCCGTATTATATTTGTAGTTTGTGCCAAAAAAAAAGGCATTGTTCTTACCGAAATAAATAACCAACAATGATTTTGTACTGTAGAAATAGCAAAATATCTACAATATTTCCGTTGAAATAGAGAGCAAATATACAAATCGTAATAAATAAACTTATAATGTGCACTCAGGCCATTTGTTCAACATATTCGTAATCAGCAAGAAAATGCCTTTCAATTTATACGGCATGAGGTCAATACGCACCATACTTTAACATTAAGGTTAACGGAGCTATCAGAGATAAAGCTTAAGAGCGTTTTTGTTGGTAATAAACTGGTTTCGGTTTTATATAGGTTTCACAAACTGTGTACTTGTTGTAACAGTTTCAAATAAAACCAAAACCAGTTTTATCGTTTTTTTTTACAAAAACCAAAACCGGTTTTTAAACCCTATCGGAGGCGGTTTCATCGGTTCGTTCCATCCGAAAACTAGTTCACTTTGAAAATCAACATAGCGGACAGTGCTCCAGCACGTGTGTTGAAACTCCTTTTATATAAAACATGCAAACGACCATCTGCGGTATCATTGTTTTGAAAAAGTTCAGAAATAATGGCTAAATGCAGTAACCCCGCCATGTTGTTGAAACTGTACACAAAACCATGCATTTGTTACTTCAAGCAAAACAGGTTTCGAATCTGCTGAAACCATTGAAACCAAAACTGAAAATTGTTTTTTATATCAACATAAACGTCCTAAACGTACTAGTTGAAAATTTATATGTTAATTGTTGTTTGAACGTTGGTGCCTTAATTTTCTGTTTATATTCAGATAAGGATGAGTGCGCAGTATCGCCATGTTTAAACGGCGGTACCTGTAACCAATACACCGCCTTCTACAACTGTACTTGTCCGATAGGGTTCATTGGATTTCATTGCGGGATAAGTAAGTACTTTATACAACTAGATATATAAATATCTTAAATATCCGTAGCATGACGGACAACCGGAGGCGTTTTCTCTATTTTATAAATATTTTTTTGTTTAAGTCCATCAATGAGATCGCAAGATTTATATTCACTTAAATGAGCTATGAATGCCAAATATGCAAACAACAAAATAAAACCGCCAAATTAAAATTTTGAAATCTAAATATCTTAATTATCCGAAGCCTTGACGGACACCGATGGCGTCTTCGTTTTTTTAAGTTTTAAGAAATAGTTTAAGTGTTCAGTCCACCAATGAGATTGCAAGATACTTTCGGCAGTATTCATTTTGATGAATAATGATTGCCAAATATGCATTCAGCAAATTACAACCGCCAAATTACCATTTAATAACGTAATCAACCGCCAAGTTTCATTTTAGTCATTAATTGGTTTTGATAAGGGGACTTTTTAGAAGCCTTCCCATGTGCGAGCCATTTCTCACTGAGCACTAAGAAAGTTGTTTTGGGGTCTATTAAACGATAATTCGAACCGGGCTTCCTTTTTGTAACTATCGTTTTCAAAACAAGCCGGCGGAAAATTCGCAATACATTTCAATTAACATCGTACTTGTTAACAAACGAATAATTTGCATTGCAGATGTGAATGAATGTGAATCACAACCGTGTAGTAATGGTGGAATATGTCATGATGGTGTCAACAACTATACTTGTGTGTGTCGGGATGGGTTTACTGGTGGAACTTGCTTAAATGGTGAGTAGGTTTGAATTTGAAACTACAAATTGTCAGTAAAAAAAAAAATAGAATTGGTATTTTCTTGAAAAAGAGATCATTTTTAATCACAAAGTCCATCCGGCATGATTAAAACTGAAATCCAATATCATTAAAACTTGCTTTCGTTTTGATTCAAACTGACATCCGGCATGATTGAAAATGTTGGTTGAAAGTTTGCTATCGATTTAGAAGGTAATGAGAAATTAAGGAATACAGGTTATCTTTAAGTAACGAGTGTGTATTTATTTAGAAACGGATGAATGTACGCCAGATCCATGTCAAAATGGAGGTACTTGTGTGGATTTGGTGGCGGCATTTCGTTGTCGATGTGCACCAGGATATACCGGAACATTTTGTGAAACAGGTACGCATTGCTTTATTAGTTCTGTGTTTGGGTACTTTGTATTAAGAATAAAGAAATGAAATACTTACACATAAAATCCTAGCACAAGTATTTGGGGCATAACTCCTATTGCAAATTAGTAACCGTGTTTGATAATGGATAACGGACATTAACCTTTACAAACCAAAAACTAAAACAGCCGAAGCTCATACCAGAACAAACAATTGTATATGTTACTTGGACAATAACTTCGAATTCCAAATCAACTTTTAAACTAAAATCATGTATCTGATGAAGGAAGACATTATGTCTGAAGTTACTGAAATATTAAATTATCATAACATCTTGGCAACAGATATAAATGACTGCGACCCGAATCCCTGCCAGAACGGGGCGTATTGTACGGATCTCGTCAACAGCTACAACTGCACGTGCATCGCAGGATTGGATGGTCAGATTTGTTCACGTAAGGCTTTTTTATTAGCTTTTTTTTGGCGAAACAACAGGAACCAGTAGAGATCATGAGTGGCCATGTTTTGCCGTTTGCATGTAAAAACTAAAACCGTTCAAAATTTTGACTGTGAACTTACACAATGTGAAACAAGGCTCAAATCTCTGGTTAACAAATGCAAGGAATCTTTTGAGTCAATTTCGTTTCTACAGATAGTATGTATTCATTAACACGATACAGTAAGATTTGTATACATTTGGTGTACTGTTTTATATAGCCTTATTAGAAAGTAGTATTAGAGCTTATGGCGATTGCTAAACGAGTTTATTCCATTGTAATAATGATTCATTTGATAGTAACGTATACGTATATGTTTATTATATGTACATAATATAAGGAATGGTACATGTCCTCTGAATGATCACGTAAGGAAAGCTAACGTATATGTCAAGTGTATGTTCATATGAGGAATTGAAACGTTTGTGACCTCTGTATGTTCATGTAAGTAACATGAATTTACAAAAGCATATACAAGGCCAAGTATTCTGATTAACGAATGGAGGCAATAATTTTAGACAATTTCGTTTCTACAGATGGTATGTATTCATAAACACGATACAGTAAGATTTGTATGCTTTGTTATATATTATTCATTTGATCATATCCAATTTAGCACTACATTTAGCAACCTTGGTGGAGAGAAAATGCTTTTTAGAAGTTTCAATTTGAGTGTAACTCCCCATCTTGCTTTGTAGTATGTGCATGCATTCGTGTTTGTGCAAGGGGCCCTTTGAAAACTAAAGTTTGAACTATGATTACGTTGTTTCAAATGCAGACTCAGAATAAACTTATATGTTTTTTTTTTAAGATCATAATGTGTTTTGTTTTATATTTAGAATATTTGATATGTACCGTTGATCCTTGCCTAAATGGCGCTACATGCATCGCGGATCGGTGTTTCTGTGCTCCTGGTTGGGCTGGCGTTCATTGTGGAACAGGTATGTGTGATTGGGTGTGCGCAGGTATGTTATGTGATGTGGGCACCTTAAGAGGGACAAATCGGTGCTTTTCACATGTGATATGAACCTTTAAGGAATGACCTTATTATATTTCAAACCCGGACTCAACGATACTCAAAATACAATAGTTTTCATCCTTTTGGTTTTGACCTGATGTATACTATAAGAAAAAGCGAAATCATATTAATGAAAATATCATTTACACTATGTTTTATCGAGTGTCAATGATTTTTTTTTCATTTTTGGCTTGTCAGCAATACATACTAAACTGATGATAAGTTGCAACCAGAAACATGTTTTTGGTTAATTGCATATATATGTAGAAGAGCAGAACCGTAGTATACACAAAAACATTTAAGAAATATATACGTTTCTTTTAAACTATCATGTGCACGGAATGTGCTATTTAAACCTATTAACTGGTACCTTTTGTTTCATAGAATGGCGTCGTTATGTCCTTAAAGTCGAAAAAGGTGCCTCCATATTGACGCAGTAAAATCCACGAACCAACAGTCAAGAAACTTTTTCGACTTTAAAGACCTAATGACACGATTCACAGCAAACTATACAGATTTAAAGGTTTAAAAGTACATTCCCTACACGGCATATTTCAAATTGTTAAAGAATCTCTTTTATATAACCCATAATTCTTCTCAAATTTGAACGCACCTGCTTCAATGTATTCTTTTAAACAACGACTGGATTCTTCAATATGTAAATAAAGGAGAATAACTCAACAATACCTCTTAATTGTATCTTATTTGTGCAATGCCTTGCAATGCCTTGACACTTCGCAACTTGAATGTTAACGACAATGAACTAAAGTCTTTTCTTGTTTTTGAGAGCACTGAAATGCATTTATTTTATGTAAGAGCTATTGGTTAAACAGATAATAACACAATTTATGTTCATGTTTCAAACAAAGACGTGGACGAGTGTGCATCCAATCCCTGCAGAAACGGAGGAACATGTTCACAAGCTATCGGCCAGTACAGCTGTGCATGCCCTCCAGGCTTCACTGGAATTAACTGCGAAATAAGTAATTCTAGTGCATTATTAGCTAAGAGTCTACATGGATTAACCGCTATAGCTATATACTGCTAGCCTCGTCCATATAGCTTCAATTCAAAAATCAAGTTTATACATTTTCCGTGCTCATCATCGTTGAATAATTCTATCAATATAATGCAAACAAAAAAAAACGAACCCTTAACTCTAAGGATATTGTATTACAGATTTGAATCTGTTTCTTTGTTTGCGTTCTGCACTTCTTTTGATACATACCATTCCTTAAAGTATTTATTATGCCCCTTTGATGCACACGAATCTTATCTAGTTAACCAGTTGTTTTAATAAAGTGAAACTCGCAAACCATAACAAGATAACCAGTTACAGCCAAAAGTGCATTTATAAATTAGTGGTAACACGAATCTTACCTTGTTAAGAAGTTATAAAGTGAAATTCGCAAACCATAACTGGTAACCTGTTAGTGTTGTATAGCTTAAAAGGGTACTAGGTGTTAGTTCTGGGCAATTTCATGTCTTTTTTGTTCTACATTTTGTATAATAATTTTCGTACCATAAAAGTATCCCGAATATTAATTCGATAGTTAGATAATTATCGCGAAAAATCAAGTAGTTTACACGAAACAATTAGTGTACGATATCAGGTTATCTTACGGCAGTAATATGCCACCATAGTTTGACTTGCGTTACCGATATTCTTAACTTTATACTATCTGTTTAAAAAATAAAATACCGTCAGGAGGACACATACATGTTTAGCTGTTACCTAGAATTCATCAACTCCAACAACAACATTTATATGTCTTTAACTATACCTACTACGCACAGGCAGATTCAATTTATCATGTGAATGTGACATCTCTAATTAACATATTCAGTATCACAGACTAACTACATCAGTAGTTCATGTACAACTGTGAGCGTAGCCATCGATGTTTTATTTAATAACAGTCTATTTTCTTATCGAATATATTCTCTTCAATTGATAATTTTATCAACTTCAGATATAAACGACTGCGCAAGTCTGCCTTGTTTAAATGGAGGACATTGTAATGACCAGATCAATGGATTCAACTGCAGCTGTACACCTGGTTACGTCGGCCCCTTTTGTCAGACAGGTAATTTACATGACGACGGTTGACAGTCAACCATTTAATGAATAAAAAAAGTGTTTATTATCTGATGTATTTCTGGTAAACAACATCCGACGAGTGACTGGACGGAGTAAGGCTTCCATTTCGTCATGTTAAATGTAGACTTTTCATTGAGTGATTTCTTACTATGCCAACATTAATCGGCAAGGATATAATGATAGTTACATTATCTGTGTTTGTGTTTTTACACGTGGCGTTTTATGTCCCTCTTTAGTGTATGTTTGACCTTGAGTGTTGTGCCTAAACATGACTATTGCCTAGTTAAAAGGTGAAGTACTTTTTTCGTTTTTCAACAGTGATTTATGCATACGTATAACAATCAGCTTCTTCAAACTATTCGGTATTGTAATATTTGGTTACAGATATCAATGAGTGTGCGTCTAACCCTTGTATGAACAATGCCACATGTTTGGACCAGGTTGCCCAGTTTTCCTGTGTCTGTCCTGAAGGATTCACCGGCACTCTTTGTGAACACAGTGAGAACATTGCTGTTAGATATGAAAAGATAAAAAGCCTTGTTAGTGAAAAATAAATCAGTGTTACCTTTAACCTATATTAACCTTTATATTTTCTATTTGGAAAATTTGACATACTACTACATCGGATACATGAAATGATGTCACATGAGTCGTATTCATAGTAACAATGACGTTACTAACTGTATTGTCTGGTCTATCATGTAACTGCATAGTTTGGTTTCACGCTTAAAACATGTTCAATTGTTTTCTGTTTTTTCGATGTTTTTGTCAAATGAAATTTGTTAAGTGTCTATATTGTGCTTCTAATCAAGGTCATCGTTAAATTATTGGCTCCTACGCTTTTTCCTGTTGTTTCCTCAACAGTATTGTATATTTCTTTATTCGCAGATATCAATGAGTGTGTTCCAAATCCCTGCCTAAATGGAGGTGTATGTGTGGACATGGTTAACGGCTATATATGCGTTTGTCACTCCGGGTACACGGGGACGAACTGCGAGATAAGTGAGGGCTAAACACCATTTTAAGTTTACTATAAAATCAATTAAATATATTAATATCAGACGTTTTAAAGTGAGATAACATACCGATTTATTGAATTCAGATAAAACAAAGTGTATTCAAGTATAGAAAATGCATATTCATAACGTTGTAGTAAACTCATTTAACTTCTTTATTATTTGGTTTCTGGTCTAATGGTTTTCTATTTCCGTTGCATTTCATCATAAACTGTGAAATATATTTTTAAGAAATCACTTAGTGAAATATAGCGCGATCTTGCACCTCAATAAACTATATTACTCTATATAAACTACCGCCTGTAATGAATTAAAAAAAGTTATTCTGCTTATATTTGATACACATTTTTGTTAAACATGCATCATTACATTTTAATATAAGCACGGACACACCATTGAACACATGCATGTTAATGTGGACTATTTTTTGTGTGTGGTAAATAATTTACAACATAGAACATACATTACAACAGACGTTAATGACTGCCTCCCGAATCCTTGTTTGCACGGGGCTACCTGCCTGGACGGAGTTGGAATGTTCACGTGCACATGTGTGCTAGGATATACAGGCAGAACGTGCGAAACAGGTCAGCCACACACACAATCATATCACTTTTGATATTGTGATCTTGTGAACATTTGTTTAATTAGATATTAGATATATGTAATATAATGCTTGTTTAAAAGTTTATTGACGATGACAGTGTTGCACGTGTCAATACTATCAACCACACCAGACCTGTGTCCTCAATAACAACATTAAATCAAGTCAAGATCAGAATGGAGGTGTTTTGATTGAATTTTTTTTTAAAAAGCAATGTGGACTGAACAAGGAGGCCTGTGTTAGAGCATAGATATGAATGATAATGAATATGGTCCTAGAAATAATGTTTTCCGATCTCTTCCATAAAGATACCCAATACTCGCTTCGCGACATAAGCTTACGCCATACACAGCGTAACGTGAACGGCACGATCTGATTTAAATGAGATATATGTATTGTTCATACTTTGCGTGCATGTTGTGTTTTCAAAGAGTATATTATCCGGATTATAATTATATTGGTAAATAAATATCAATATGTGTCTAATAGTAACTGTTGACCTATCAAACAAACTATTCCCAGACTATGTAAACAATATACATCAGTAGCTAATTGTATAGACGGTTATTTCTTTGGTTTGGTCCCTGCTAGCCAAAAAGTGTATTGATTGGTCAAAATGTATTATAAAGTAACTGTTGACCAATCACATTGTTTGTATGTGTAATATATGTGGATAATTTATCATTGACTGCAGACATTGATGAATGTCGGCCGAATCCATGCAGAAATGGTGGTCTATGTGTGGACGGTATCAACAGTTTTACATGCATATGTCCAGCTGGAGTCACGGGTGTAATATGTGAAACAGGTGATTTACATTAAGACTAATAATATCTGTCATGTGTTTCCGTTCCGAATAGAAAAATCCGACCCGAGGGCACCTGCGTTGCCAGGTAACGAGGCTTGCCGATTTTTCTATCCGGAACGGACACACGTGATATATATATTTTTCAAGCATACCTTAAATCATATTGTTTTGTGAAGAAAATACATAAATAGCGCATTTTTGTTCAATTCACCAAAAAGCGCGTGCGATGATGTTTACTGAAATCATGACGCGCAGTAATTTGTATTTACTGCATCCGTCAATAAGTTCCTACGATATCACGTCTTTTAAGGATTATTTTATTTTGTTTTGATGACATATATTTGTCAAGGTAATGTTTATGGAACTTATCTATTGAAATCGCATAATAATGGTTACATTAAGTGTATGATAAAATAAATAAAAAGTATTACGTCACAGCGCGTGACTCATCTGGCATAGGGGGGTGCCAGATGGAATTTTCCAGCACGGCTGAATTCACCAAAAATGCCTATCCGGTGTGCTAGAAATTGGCCTTATACATGTACATTGCTATCAAATACACTTTGAATCAATTGTTATAGACAAAACTATTAATTTGTTGTTTCCTTCAGATTCTTGAAGTTAACATTATCTGGTCGTTTTAACCTCTTCCATAATATTCTGTATATATGTCAATATGTAACCGCGATACTTTTTTAAAACAATGCCATTGCATTGTTCTTACAATTCATAGTGTATGAACCTAACCATATAGGTATCGATGAGTGTGCATCCTCGCCCTGTGGTGCCGAGAACACGTGTGTGGATGGAAACAACACATACACATGCATATGTCGTGCAGGTTACACTGGGAGTTGCTGCGAAATTGGTATATTTTTTTTATAAAATTCAATTTTGAAGCATAGGTCACAGATGTTCTGATTACTTTTTGACAGACAAAGTATAGGTCGATGAAGATACCACTTACTTTTCAAATAGTATGTGAACAGAGGGATTTGGGTAATTGCAGCTGGTGAAATTACACTTAAAATTCATATTAGGTAAGGCTTGGTTGTTCTCATATCATTGATTAAAATCGCAATCAATGAAAGTAAGCCATTCACCATGAAGACGAAAAGATATATTCGTTCATTTAAAGTAAACCATTTATCATTAAGATGCAAAGCTGTGTTAGTGATTTTTATATATTGACATCGATATTGTTTCCTATGTTAAATTTGTATGGATAACCGATTATCTTTAAGCATGGATAACATTTATGAATAACACCATAATGACGCTCCTGTTATGATTTTATATATAAACGGGAGATAATTAAGCATACTTTGAAATCAAACTTTAACAGAATATATTTTAGTTCCAATGATTAAGGGCTTACCCAAAGTTCTTGTCCAAATTTGTTCTCATATTTGATGTAAACAATGCTTTTATTGAATGACTAATATTGAACATTTTGTTATTTATTATTTCAGATATAAACGAATGTGCGTCGGAACCTTGTCTAAACGGTGGTCTGTGTTTGGAAGGTATAGACGTGTACAACTGCACGTGTCAACCTGGGTATCAGGATGCCCACTGTGGAACAGGTGCATGGCTTTTGTATAAATATATTTTAAGTAAAGTTTAAAATAAAAACTTTCGATGCGTTGGTGCATATCGACCTTGTCCGGTTGTTCACTATCCGGAATACTTATACCGCGTTGTTTTTACATATGAAGTTTAACCACGTGGTAAGTATAACGTGATAAATACAGGGATACTAATGTCGTCTAAACTATTTTACCTAGCGGGGAAGATATTTCACTGTTTCACTTTATGCCTTAGTGTTTTAAGTTTTCCCTGGCATACTTAATAATAAAGTCAAATTAGCTCCGATCGTTAGTGAGGAAGACAATGGGATAATGTGGTTTTATTAATCCTGTTTCAGACATCAATGAGTGTGAATCAGGCCCTTGCCAACATAACGGGACATGTGTTAATCTGGTTGGTTCGTTTCAATGTAACTGTGCTCCAGGATACACCGGCACATTGTGTCAGATAGGTAGCAGATTGTTAACGTTTGTTGCTACAAAAGTAAAGGATTGTTTTGCTTTATGTCTCACAAAAGCCTTTCAGTAAGTTTGAGTAAGATTTCAGTTTAGGTAAAAGCTACATTAATCACTGCAATACTTGGGCTTTATAACAATCACATATATTTTTGTTTTACGGAAGTGTTATTTAATGTTGTACTATTACTATTGGTCAGAAAAGGTGTCACTCCGTAGGTTTGTAACAATATATTTGGATGGTTTTGTTTGCCTTTTAAAAAAATAGAATAAAATTAGTAAGCTACAAACAATTTATTATAGAAATTTAAGTTCAGAAGCATGGTTATAGATAAGGAAACATTTAAAATTGCCGAAGGTTACTCTTCGTATGTTCATTGGAGTACCTTAAATAATCCTATGACATCATATCTAAATAAGTTGTACAGGTTTATATAGCGTGCTTAGATGTGCTCTTAGCTTATTCCGGAAATACGTTTTCTACCCCATCTTAGGATTGGCATTTCCGGATACAATATTCTTACCCACCTGTTGGTCAGTATTTACGCGGCAATTTTGAGTATTTCTGATCAAATGTGTTAACAATTATCTAGATGTGAACGAGTGTTCCTCACAGCCTTGTTTAAACGGTGGAGTGTGCATAGACGGAATCAATCGGTATAACTGCACGTGTCCTCAAGGGTACCAAGGAACTGACTGCGAAACTGGTGAGCTCACCTTTTTTGTTGTTATGGGTATCTAATCTTCCTTGAATAATATGCTTTACGAAAGGGCAGGCAAAACGGTCTGTGGCATAAACCTGTTGAATTAAGGACAAACAGGTGAAAACTAACGAAAAAGCTTTTTTGAGAACTTCGTGATTACCTGTTCATATAATTCGGTCCTTGACGGTCACTTGCCCTTTAAACATAACTTTAAAGTTCAGAACTTCACGGCCACCAGCCCATTATTGCATTTTAATACATTTCAAAACGTGTTGGTCACCAGCTCATTATGCATATCTATACCTTTCTGTACGTCATGGTCTATTATACATAACTGTATATTTCTGTTCTTCGAGGTGACCTTTCCATTATTCATAACTATACATTTCAGAACTCATGGTCATCGGCCCGTTATATATGTATACACCTTTCAGAACTTTAAGGGCACCTGCCCATTACCCAAAACTATGCATGTCGGCACTGAACGGTCACCAGCTCGTTATATATAACTAAACATTTCGGTGCTTCAAGGTCACCGGCTCATTATCCCAAACTATGCATTTCAGGACTTCATGGTAACCGGCTCATTATCCCAAACTATGCATTTCAGGACTTCATGGTAACCGGCTCATTATCCCAAACTATGCATTTCATTACTTCATGGTAACCGGCTCATTACCCCAAACTATGCATTTCAGTACTTCATGGTAACCGGCTCATTATCCCAAACTATGCATTTCATTACTTCATGGTAACCGGCTCATTACCCCAAACTATGCATTTCAGGACTTCATGGTAACCGGCTCATTATCCCAAACTATGCATTTCATTACTTCATGGTAACCGGCTCATTACCCCAAACTATGCATTTCAGTACTTCATGGTAACCGGCTCATTATCCTAAACTATGCATTTCAGTACTTTATGGTAACCGGCTCATTATCCCAAACTTTGCATTTCAGTACTTCGTGGTAACCTGTTATACATAACTAAAATATTTAGTACTTCACGATCAACGGGTCATTATTCATAGCTATACATTTCAGTACTTCAAGGTCACTGGCCCATTAAAAATGAATTTTTACCTGAACTGATAACGTTACTTTCAATGGCCCATGATATTTATCTATTCATATTAGTACTTCACGCGTTCGGCCACTTTCCCATTATACATATAGTATCATCAACTAAACATTTAAGTACTTTATGGTCACCGGCCCATTAAACAATACGAAACAGCGAAGTGTTATTCAATAGTATTTTAAATGGTGAGGATACCTATATACTTACTTACTTAGATAGATCAAATCTAAAAATAAATTTGAATGTTTTTAACTATTCCTTTTACTTTATACTTTATATAACAATATGACCAAATTGAGTAAATGAATAATTAATGTACTGTAAGTATACATTTCCAAATACATCAATTCAAACAGGTTGTATATAAAGTATTTCGCCAAGTAAAACCATATATGTTTACATGTCTTTATACCGAGTCTTGCCGACAATTTCTTCTTTCAAGAAATTCAAGAGTGCTCGTCTTCTCCGTGCATCAACGGAGGGACATGCGGAGAACATATCGGATACTACATGTGCACTTGTATTCCCGGTTATACTGGAACCAACTGTGAACACGGTTTGAATTATAATCTTTATATAGTGTAATCTAAATATAATCAATATAATTCTTAAGAAAAACAAATTAAAAACACATGTAATAGATGAAACCATAACCACATAACAGCATAAAGATATACTGTAACATGAATGCACTAAGAGATACTTTGGCATGGCGCCATTATCATATGAACGCATTGTTGTACGACAAAATGATATATGAACGCATTGAGCTATACAATAATATGGTGCCATGACCACATGAACGCTTTGAGCTATACAATAATATGGTGCCATGACCACATGAATGCATTGAGCTATACAATAATATGGTGCCATGACCACATTAACACATTGAGATATACTGCTATATGGCGCAATGACCGCATGAACACAGTTCTAGAGATAATCAGAATTATAAGTTACGGGGCTAGTAGCTTACCCGATATTGGATGTACGGAGTAGAGGAACCCGAAGCTTGAAGCCGAATATGGTATCCTGCGTCGACAACATATTAGCATTGATCAAGACGCAAACACCACCTGAGAAATGTTTCATTTATTAATTGGGAAAAGACGCCATTTCGATATAATTGATTTATGATCCAATATGAATATATATTGGGTTATCTGTCCTCGACCGATGGCTTTGCGTCTTTTATGTTGAAGGCGTAATATACTAGGTATGGCGCCATGACCAAATAAATGTATTAATTGTTTTGTTGCTGGTACGTTTTGCAAATACACTAAACAAAGCCTATTTGTCAATCAGCTATTACGCTAAAGATAATTTTGTTATAATAATAACAAAATGCTTATCACGATTAACACAAATTAAAGATTTAGATAAGAGCTCTTTTGTTAGCTTTTTTCTAAAAATATGAACGAAATTGTCTATGCGAAAAAAACGTTAATAACCTTATTGGAAGTTTGGTGGCTATAGGTTTGGATATACAACAAAAAAACAGTTAAAATAGAAATTTGTTAGTTGCTGTTTGGTATTTTTTCCTCGATCTGAGTTAAAAAGCACAATTTCAACAATTTGAAAACGAGAAATTTCCAACATAAATCTGTGAACAAGTCGTCTTTAAGGTACCAATTTCTTAACCTTTCTGTATCCAGAGGTAATAAAAGGAAATTGCATTTAAATCAAACCATCCTAATACATGACCATATTGAAATGTTTTAAAGATATCAACGAGTGTCTGCCAATGCCATGCCTTAACGGTGGAACGTGTGTAGATGAAGTCAACCGCTACACGTGCATATGTCGAGCAGGCTTCACTGGCACAAATTGCGAAGAAAGTAAGTGAATATTATAATAATGTGGTATCATTGCCAAGGTAGAAGTTACCTTAAACTTCGATAGTTTCATTTTTGACCACGGGCCGGTTACATTTAAACGAGAACAAAATTTCTCGCTAAAAATTTACCACCCAATTAGACATTAAAATAACAAATCAGATAGATGGAAAGCCAATGACTAGTCAGTCAGGCGACTGTAGATTTTTGTTCAACCTCACCGAGTGCATGGTTGCACAAAAATAAAATCTTGAGTCGCATAGCAAAATAAGCATGATTTTTCAACCATCTGAATGATTTGTTAGAGTTCGTTTTATATTACTTTTTATGGAATTGTAGGTTTTTAAGCGGGAAAAATGTTTTCTTGGCTTAGTTTATCCGTTCAAACAGTTACGTCGTACTCACAAGTTAGTATGACAATCAAATGATGTTTGGTTGTAATCGTACAAGTAATGTTTTATAATCTTTCTAACTTATTATTTCTTCTGCTGCAGACATTGACGAGTGTATTGGGATTATTTGTCAGAACGGGGGCACGTGCGAGGATGGCGTAAACAGCTTTCGGTGTGTCTGTCTTCCTGGTTATACCGGAGAAAGATGCCAAACTGGTAAATTCTTTGCTGGACTCGTTGACAAGAATTGTATATATTAGACAATTCTGCTTGAATTAATCACGAACATTGTCGGTGGCTAGGACTATTTGCGAGCGGTTTTAATAATGAGCTTTATAATACATGAACTCTTTTTGAAATGTTTTGCATAACCTAAAGCAAGCACAATTCCGTTAATTTTAAGAGACATTTTAAACCATTCAGATTTTGCTCAAAAATACAATGTTGATGGTAAGATATGAAAAAAACTTCTATTTTTCTTTGGGATATTTGACTTATGATACCAATACGAATCTTATCTGGCTGATTTAGTTGACATCAGCAATCAATGATAGACCCGTTGACATCTGAATATAAATATATTCTTTAAGGCATTGATAATGATAACCTTATTTGTATTTTTTAAAGTATATATATGGATGTATATATTATAAATTATTATACATTAACAGTCATCTTTGTTTTGTCAATAGTAAGATTTACCTTGTTAATCGTTACTATTGTTCATATCAAATCAATTTCTTCCTCGCCTGACATGTCTATGACTTTATACTGATTCCATTATTGTACATTTTAATTCGATGATATGTATACGTCAAAGGTATGTATTATTATACCAAGCCAATAATGCATACCATGTTTAGCACAGTCAATAATTTTTGTAGTTTACTTGAATAACTTATCTCTTTTCTCAGATATCGACGAGTGTCTTTTATTACCGTGCCACCATGCCGGGACATGTCAAAATACACCTGGAAGCTACATGTGCATTTGTCCAATAGATCTGACTGGGCAAAACTGTGAACTATGTATATCAAAGTTATTTGTAGATTTAAAATTATCATTTGTTGCTAATAGCATTACTTAGTTGGCATTGTATTCTTGTTTAGCCTTTGTTTCTGTAACTGGTATTCATGGTTCTTAAGTAATTAATTACTCACTACTGTGCTGCGATAAATTAAAGCATGGTCCCTCTCATGTTAGTAAAATGTTGGTTATTAATCCCGATTATATCGTAGCGCATAAACTGCTAGTGAGGAACCAAATCGCGCAAGTTTGTGTTTGTAAGCAAATGTTAACTAACACAGTGCTGTTTTCAACGTGATTAAATCAGCTCACACCCTCCTTTCTTACTTTAAGTAATGAACGAATGCCTTTCGAATCCATGCCTGAATGGGGGAGAGTGTTTCGTCGGCGAGGGACGTTATGACTGCATCTGCTTGCCAGGCTTCAGCGGAACAAATTGCCAGATAAGTATGTAACATATTATATAGACAATAAAAAAGTGTTTAAGCTTTGATAAAGAAAATACTAAAGGGGCATCTGATAGAGTATGTTTATAATATGAATAAACTACATAATGTAAAAGAAATAATATGGAAAAACAAACAAGCCTACTAGTCAATAAACAACCATGGTCTGGTGTAATGCCCCCAGAATCAACCAAAGAATCAGCCAAATATCAATCTCTGATCTTGTGTAATGCACCAAGAATCAGCAAAATACCAATCTCTGATCTTGTGTAATGCCCCCAGAATCAGCCAAATACCAATCTCTGATCTTGTGTAATGCCCCCAGAATCAGCCAAATACCAATCTATGGTCTTGTGTAATGTCCCCAGAATCAGCCAAATACCAATCTCTGATCTTGTGTTATGACCCAACTTATCAGCCAAATACCAATCTCTGATCTTGTGTAATGCCCCCAGAATCAGCCAAATACCAATCTATGGTCTTGTGTAATGTCCCCAGAATCAGCCAAATACCAATCTCTGATCTTGTGTTATGACCCAACTTATCAGCCAAATACCAATCTCTGATCTTGTGTAATGCCCCCAGAATCAGCCAAATACCAATCTCTGATCTTGTGTAATGCCCCAAGAATCAGCCAAATACCAATCTCTGATCTTGTGTGATGCCGCAAGAATTAGCCAAATACCAATATCTGATCTTGTGAAATGACCCCAGAATCAGCCAAATACCAATCTCTGATCTTGTGTAATGCCCCCAGAATCAGCCAAATACCAATCTCTGATATTGTGTAATGCCCCCAGAATCAACCAAGTACCAATCTTTGATCTTGTGTAAAGCCCCCAGAATCAGCCTAATACCAATCTCTGATATTGTGTTATGACCCAGAATCAGCCAAATACCAATCTCTGATCTTGTGTTATGCTCCCAGAATCAGCCAAATACCAATCTCTGATCTTGTGTAATGCCCCCAGAACCAGCCAAATACCAATCTCTGATCTTGTGTAATGCCCCCAGAATTAGCCAAATACCAATCTCTGATCTTGTGTAATGACCCCAGAATCAGCCAAATACCAATCTCTGATCTTGTGTAAAGCCCCCAGAATCAGCCAAATACCAATCTCTGATCTTGTGTAATGACCCCAGAATCAGCCAAATACCAATCTCTGATCTTGTGTAAAGCCCCCAGAATCAGCCAAATACCAATCTCTGATCTTGTGTAATGCCCCCAGAATCAGCCAAATACCAATCTCTTTTCTTGTGTTATAACCCCAGAATCAACCAAATACCAATCTCTGATCTTGTGTAATGCCCCCAGAATCAGCCAAATACCATTCTCTGATCTTGTGTAAAGCCCCCAGAATCAGCCATATACCAATCTCAGATTTTGTGTAATGACCCCAGAATCAGCCAAATACCCATCTCTGATCTTGTGTAAACCCCAGAATCAGCCAAATACCAATCTCACATCTTGTGTAATGACCCAAGAATCAGCCAAATACCATTCCAATCTCTGATCTTGTGTAAAGCCCCAATAATCAGCCAAATACCAATTTCTGATCTTGTGTAATGACCGAAGAATCAGCCAAATTCCAATCTCTGATCTCGTGTTAAGCCCCCAGAATCAGCCAAATACCAATCTCTGATCTTGTGTAATGATCCCAGAATCAGCCAAATACCCATCTCTGATCTTGTGTAAAGCCCCCAGAATCAGCCAAATACCAATCTCTGATCTTGTGTAATGACCCCAGAATCAGCCAAATACCAATCTCTGATCTTGTGAAAAGCCCCCAGAATCAGCCAAATACCAATCTCTGATCTTGTGTAATGCCCCCAGAATCAGCCAAATACCAATCTCTGATCTTGTGTAATGACCCCAGAATCAGCCAAATACCAATCTCTGATCTTGTGAAAAGACCTAGAATCAGCCAAATACCAATCTCTGATCTTGTGTAAAGCCCCCAGAATCAGCCAAATACCAATCTCAGATCTTGTGTAATGCCGCAAGAATTATCAAAATACCAATATCTGATCTTGTGAAATGACCCCAGAATCAGCCAAATACCAATCTCTGATCTTGTGTAATGCCCCCAGAATCAGCCAAATACCAATCTCTGATATTGTGTAATGCCCCCAGAATCAGCCAAGTACCAATCTTTGATCTTGTGTAAAGCCCCCAGAATCAGCCTAATACCAATCTCTGATATTGTGTTATGACCCAGAATCAGCCAAATACCAATCTCTGATCTTGTGTTATGCTCCCAGAATCAGCCAAATACCAATCTCTGATCTTGTGTAATGCCCCCAGAACAAGCCAAATACCAATCTCTGATCTTGTGTAATGCCCCAAGAATTAGCCAAATACCAATATCTGATCTTGCGTAATGACCCCAGAATCAGCCAAATACCAATCTCTGATCTTGTGTAAAGCCCCCAGAATCAACCAAATACCAATCTCTTTTCTTGCGTTATAACCCCAGAATCAACCAAATACCAATCTCTGATCTTGTGTAAAGCCCCCAGAATCAACCACATATTAATCTCTTTTCTTGTGTTATAACCCCAGAATCAACCAAATACCAATCTCTGATCTTGTGTAATGCCCCCTGATTCAGCCAAATACCATTCTCTGATCTTGTGTAAAGCCCCCAGAATCAGCCAAATACCAATCTCAGATTTTGTGTAATGACCCCAGAATCAGCCAAATACCCATCTCTGATCTTGTGTAAAGACCCCAGAATCAGCCAAATACCAATCTCACATCTTGTGTAATGACCCCAGAATCAGCCAAATTCCAATCTCTGATCTCGTGTAAAGCCCCCAGAATCAGCCAAATACCAATTTCTGATCTTGTGTAATGATCCCAGAATAAGCTAAAATACCAATCTCTGATCTTGTGCAATGACCCCAGAATCAGCCAAATACCCATCTCTGATCTTGTGTAAAGACCTAGAATCAGCCAAATACCAATCTCTGATATTGTGTAATGCCCCCAGAATCAACCAAATACCAATCTCTTTTCTCGTGTTATAACCCCAGAATCAACCAAATACCAATCTCTGATCTTGTGTAAAGCCCCCAGAATCAACCAAATACCAATCTCTTTTCTTGTGTTATAACCCCAGAATCAACCAAATACCCATCTCTGATCTTGTGTAATGCCTCCAGAATCAGCCAAATACCATTCTCTGATCTTGTGTAATGCCCCCAGAATCAGCCAAATACCATTCTCTGATCTTGTGTAAAGCCCCAAGAATCAGCCAAATACCAATCTCAGATTTTGTGTAATGACCCCAGAATCAGCCAAATACCCATCTCTGATCTTGTGTAAAGACCCCAGAATCAGCCAAATACCAATCTCACATCTTGTGTAATGACCCAAGAATCAGCTAAATACCATACCAATCTCTGATCTTGTGTAAAGCCCCCAGAATCAGCCAAATACCCATCTCTTATCTTGTGTAATGACCCCAGAATCAGCCAAATACCAATCTCTGATCTCGTGTAAAGCCCCCAGAATCAGCCAAATACCAATCTCTGATCTTGTGTAATGATCCCAGAATTAGTCAAATACCAATCTCTGATCTTGTGCAATGACCCCAGAATCAGCCAAATACCCATCTCTGATCTTGTGTAATGCCCCCAGAATCAGCCAAATACCCATCTCTGATCTTGTGTAATGATCCCAGAATCAGCCAAATACAAATCTCTGATCTTGTGTAAAGCCCCCAAAATCAGCCAAATACCAATCTCAGATCTTGTTTAATGCCCCCAGAATCAGCCAAATACCCATTTCTGGTCTTGCGCAATGACTCCAGAATCAGCCAAATACAAATCTCTGATATTGTGTAATGGCCCCAGAATCAGCCAAATACAAATCTCTTGTCTTGTGTAATGACCCCAGAATCAGCCAAATACCAATCTCTTGTCTTGTGTTATGGCCCCAGTATCAGCAAAATACCAATCTCTTGTCTAGTGTAATGACACCTGAATCAATGAATACCAATCTCTTGTCTTGTGTAATGACCCCAGAATCAGCCAAATACCAATCTCTTGTCTAGTGTAATGACACCTAAATCAGTGAATACCAATCTCTTGTCTTGTGTAATGACCCCAGAATCAGCCAAATACCAATCTCTTGTCTTGTGTTATGACCCCAGAATCAGCCAAAAACCAATCTCTGGTCTTGTGTAATGGCCCCAGAATCAGCCAAATATCAATCTCTTGTCTTGTCTAATGACCCCAGAATCAGCCAAATACCAATCTCTTGTCTAGTGTAATGACACCTAAATCAGTGAATACCAATCTCTTGTCTTGTGTAATGACCCCAGAATCAGCCAAATACCAATCTCTTGTCTTGTGTTATGACCCCAGAATCAGCCAAATACCAATCTCTGGTCTTGTGTAATGGCCCCAGAATCAGCCAAATATCAATCTCTTGTCTTGTGTAATGACCCCAGAATCAGCCAAATACCAATCTCTTGTCTTGTATAATGGCCCCAGAATCAGCCAAATACCAATCTCATGTCTTCTGTAATGACCCCAGAATCAGCCAAATACCAATCTCTGGTCTTGTGTTATGCCCCCAGAATCAGCCAAATACCAATCTCTTGTCTAGTGTAATGACACCTGAATCAGTGAATACCAATAGTTGGTCCATTGAAATGACCAAGAATCAGTGAATACCAGTTTTTGGTGTTGTATTATAACTCTATTATCATTCAATACACAACTGTTTATTTAAGATATGTATATTAATGTGATGGCGTTAGAAATTGTCAATACACAACTGTGGTCTTGTGTAATGACATTATAATCAGTCAATACACATCTGAGGTCTTCCGTTATAACACTATAGGTAGTTAATACCTTACTGTGGTCCATAGTAATGACACTAAATCAGTCAATACAAATATCTGGTCTAATGTTATATCTCTATAATCAGCCAATATATAACTGTATATTTAAATGATGACTTTAGAAATAAAACATACACAACTGGGGTCTTATGTTATGACACAATAATCAGTCTATACGCAACTGTGGTGTTGCAAAGTGACATTTTGCCCAGCCAATGCCCAACTGTTGTCAGGTGTTATGAAAAATAATCAGTCAATACCCAACTTTTAGCTTGTGTAATGGGTTTGTGTTATGACACAAGAAACAGTCAATTCACAACTGTGGTCTTTTGAAATGACACTAAAATCAGTCTAAATCCAACTATTAGGTAATGAAATTAAAATCAAGACAAATCGTTAATCAACAAAGCCACATAGACACCTGAAGACATTCGTATTATACTCCAGCATAGATAAGGAAAATCATGTTTAAAAAAAAGAATTGCCGCCACCACAAAACAAAAGGGAACCGATAGGTAAACACACTAAAATCAACGATTTTATGGTTTATTTCATTTTCAAACAAAGGACAGGCTTTCTTAAAATATGTGATTGACATTTTTTTTTCAAAAACTCAGATATAAACGAATGCTCCTCCAGTCCATGCCTTAATGGTGGAACATGTCTAGATGGCATTAATTTCTACAATTGCACATGCAGTCCTGGATATACTGGACTACATTGTGGAATAGGTAAGTTATGTAAATCATGACAGAGAACAAGAACTGGATAACAATGCAAAAAAGCCAACTTATCAATATTTTTAGTAAGTGGTTTTTATACTAGTTTTGGTGTTTCACTAATTGCTTTATTTTTAGAAGATTGTCTACGCAACCTTGAATTCTGAATTATTTTCTTCTGTACGTTATCAATGTTTATGCGAATTTTTCATCGAGTTTTCAATGTTAGACTCAGATTTAGCGATATTGCAATTTATATCATTTTTTTATTTCATAAAACGTTAATAACAAAATAGAATTAAATTACTTGTAGCTAAATGGTAGTGTTTTATACATCAATTTTGTTAAAACGATATCCTGACGTCCCCCTTTAAAAATACACTGTTAACGTCAATAGCGTATGTTCGTGAAGAGAGTATTGGAAGTTCGATAAAAGTAAGAGTGGTTACATGTAAATATAAATATATTAATCTTTTAAAGACATCAACGAGTGTGCTTCTGGACCGTGTCAGAACGGCGGCGTATGCAGCGATCGCGTCAACCTGTACATCTGTTACTGTCCACCGGGATATACGGGAATTAACTGTGAACTAGGTCAAGTATATTTGTAATTGCATAATGGGAATACACTTCCCATTCATTTCGCTATACATTTCCAGGGAAATAGGCAACATTTCAGGTTGGAAAAAGGTTATTTTTATCGTTTCAAGTATATGACAAACATGTGGCATTTGACCTGAAGTGAGTTTTAGTCCAGCAAAACAATATCTAAATAATATTCATGATTTTTCTTGGTTGTAGATATTAAACTGAATTCGAAGAAAAATAACTTTCCGTGCATTGCTAAGATTTAAAAAAATATTTGTCTGAAGTAGCATTCTCAATCGTAGATGTAGAGAAAACATCTTGAACCAATACGAGTGCTTCCCATTTAGTTATAACGTTTGCAGGGAGGGCCATTTTCTTACGTTGTTATAACTTGTGGCTCAACCCAATTGTATAATTATATTATTTGTTGAAATGATTTATATTACGTGCGTATATTATATACAATAAAATACGTTTTAACTTGACTACGATTAAACTAGACTAGTTATAACGTACCTTTTGTTATGACGCACTGTGTTGTATGGCCATGGTTTGTCGGCCGTTTTGACACTAGACTACCAAATAAAACAATTATAGAAAGCGAAAAGGAAACAGTTTTCAACTTTTCATTTATGAAAAGAAACAGAATAAAACGAAAATTTACGGACTATTAGTCGTCATTAATATTCAATTGACCAGTTCCACTAATATGTATAGTCGTATTTATTTGTAATTACACTTTGAAAACATGCATTACTCAACAACTTTATATACATATATATGTATCTTCTTGTTGTACTGATTTGACGAAGATATTTCACTAATATTGATTTGTATTTATAATACAATGTTAGATCCTTCGCTCCATGTTCATATCTACGGCATACTATATGAGGTCCCAATTGAAGTTCTTTGTTTAACAACTTATTTTAAGAGCAAGACATTTGTCTATTGCTTTATTCAACAAATCTGGACAAAACGACTTACATGTCTCAAATGCGAACGTCAGTCATTTAAACAGGTTTGGAACATTTTGTAACGCAGATATAGATGAGTGTGCCTCCAGTCCCTGCCAAAATGGAGCAACGTGTGCGAGTGTTATTCCGGGATTCCGTTGCATTTGTATGCCCGGGTACACCGGAGCCTTCTGTGATATAGGTGGGTTGTACCTTGCTTTGTTGTGGATATTTTATACTGTAAGCGAGGTTGCAAAACGTCGGGACTACACCGAGAAATGTGTAAAATGTAGAAATATAAAGAGTATACATGTATCTGATATGTTTATATAACATAATATGATGTGTAAATATAGTGTTGGTCTCTTGTGCACACATGATATAATGTACATATATCAATTGTGAAATTACGCAAATGCACGATCAGATTTTAATGAAATTATAACAACAAAAGCATAAGTAGAATGTATCATTCACTTTAAATATGTTTGAAAATTCTTATGCATTTTTGGTTTTCAATAAAAGCTTTCAAAATATTCTGAAAAAGAGATTACCAATCTGGATGTCTTGTTTCATCAAAACATTCTAAAAATGGAATCAACAAAGTTGATGCCTTGTTTTATAAACAAATTCTAGATCAACTTAATTGATGCATTGTTTTATAAACAAAATCTGGAATCGGAATCCACATACGTAATGCATTGTGTTATTAACACTTTCTAATATCCACGAACCGGATACCTAATGTTTCATAGAACCATTCTGACAATGAACTCCGCATACTTCATGCATAGTGTTCGAAATTCATTATGGCAATAATATCATTCAGCTTCCTTTCAGATATAAATGAGTGTGCCTCATCCCCTTGCCTAAACGGGGGCTTGTGTGAAGACAAAATTAATTCCTATATTTGCCATTGTGTTCCTGGATTAACGGGCGACCGATGTCAATCAGGTAAACTATTCATATACAATCATTAGAATTAGCTCAAATAGAGAGTGTTTAAACTTTCTGATCTTATTTAGAAGACATGCTGTTAAACAAGCAAATTTACGACGTTAAACAATATTAATTATTTCTGTCGCGTCTATTAAAAAATAGAAAAAACTGATATAAAGTGACTAATAAGACATTTATAACCTGTCGCTATGCTTGTTCATATCATATTTAGGTTTTATACTTCTATACCTATGGGTAAAGTTACAATGTTAAAACTTAATGTTACTCTTATAAACCCGGTTTAAATAAAGTTTAAATCAACTTAAGTAACTCGTCTAAACACATTTTCTTGCCTTTAGTTATTTCTATAACTTAATGATCATTTTTTCATATTCGGACATTGATTATTGCCAGTCTCAGCCTTGTCTTATCTTAGCAATCAAAGTTGATGTCTTGATAACGATTATTGTCATCCTCAGCCTTTTTAACTTAGCAATTATTCTTCATATTCAGACGTAAATCATTGCCTGTCTCAGCCTTGTTCAAACAACGGCGTATGTCTTGATGGATTAAACAACTTCACGTGTGTATGTCGTCCTGGGTTCACCGGCATCACGTGCGATATAAGTAAGTTATGAATGGTGTTTAAACTTTTATTTGTAGAAAAATACATTTAACGCATAGAAGATGGATTTCGGCCAATTTTATAAAAGTTAAGTTACTTTAAGGTATCTTTTGATACATTAACACATGAACGTTATGTCGTTGGTCAACAGTAAATATTGATCAATCAATTAACATTTCATTAAGTTTTTCCATACCAACGAAATAACAAGTTTTAAAAAATTGGCTGCTGTCTTGTATTATATATGTTGGGACAACTGTGAGATAGCGAATTCTCCCACCTCAGATAAGTAGATCCAAAAAATTAACCATGCTAGAAATTCTTATCTTGCCCACGGGCGAATATAAAATGCCCGTATGGAACTCCTTTTTAATTGTCGCCACATTGTAATTACTTCCCTTGTTGAAGACAGTCGTCTGTAGCATCATAGAAACCTTGTCTTGTGGCAATATTTAGAATGCTAATTAACTATTTCTCGCTTCAAATGTCACCATAAAAAGTTTTCAGGCATATTTCAAGAAATAATGCTCCACTCTCCTCCGAACTATTTTAAGACCGATTTGACTAGCAACATAACCTGAATCACTGCGAGCATATCCATGACAACTTCGAATTATCAAATATCCATACGCATTTATTTTCACTACGCACAAAAGAGTTTCAGCAAAAAAAGAAAAAAAAAATACACAATTTTGTTTAACTGAGTCGGGAGAAAAAGCATCTACCATAGCCGCTCGTGTAAGATAGGTTCATCCCGACCCTCGTGCAGGTTTACCGAGTTTCCGCAAAACACCCTGCGCTCGGGTCGGGATGAACCTATCTTTCACTCTCAGCCATGGAAGATACTTATAGTCTTAAAGGGCTTACTTTAATCTTAATATTCTATTTCATTCAATCAACTACAGATACTCAGATAACTTATATTGAATATTGGTAATATAATTCATGCATACGCCCTACACCACATGATCCTCATATATGTTGTTTAACTACATGCAGATATCAACGAGTGCGCCAGTCAGCCGTGTCAGAACAGGGGAATTTGTGTCGATGAAATCAATGGATACATTTGTATTTGCCCCATTGGATTTATGGGGCTCAGATGCGAAATAAGTAGGTTTTGTTTTATTGGTGTTGTTATTGTTTACCATATAACATTACTACGAAAAACAACAATCCAAATAAGTATTTACTGGCAACATCAAACAATTGAAAAGCTTACATTTAAATGAATTTTAAAATGAGTCACGTGCTAATCATGCGCATTAGATTTGAGAGTTTAAGAAAACTTTTATTTATTATTACTAGTAGTGAAACAATATTGAAATCATATATTGTTACATTTTTATTAATTTGTTGTAATTAATTTCTTTATTTATTTTGAGATGGAAAGTTTGGCCTTAATTATGTGTTCTTTTTTAATTTGCAGTTATTTTTAAACGTGTGTTAATATATTGTTTCACAAAAAGAGTATATCGACATATGATTTAAATATATTGAAGAAAACATTTTGTCAAAATGCTGGGATTTTATTTATTTTACTGTGTTATTCATGTCTTTCAGATGTTGTCGAATGCTCTTCTAATCCCTGCTTGAATGGAGGCACGTGTATAGACGGTGACACTATGTACACGTGCAACTGTCGACCAGGATACACCGGAACACATTGCGAACTAGGTAGATGCACAGTAAATGCTTGATAAGATTTTTTTATATACTAATATGTACATAAAATATAACATATAAGGAGTTAGTATATAAGTATCCGTTAAAGGACCTTTTGAATATACGATGTTCTGGATACAACTGTGTGGTTGAGTTCTTACAACCTAGTTTAAACCCCAGTTTCCCCGACCCAGTTTCGCCAACCCGTATAAAATAATTTAAACCCCCTGAATGCCTGTTTCGCTGACCCTTATAAAATAATTTAAACCCCCAGTGAACGCTTGTTTCGCTGAACCTAATAAACTACTTTAAACCCCCAGTGAACGCCTGTTTCGCTGACCCTTATAAACTACTTTAAACCCCCGGTGAACGCCTGTTTCGCTGACCCTAATAAACTACTTTAAACCCCAAGTGAACGCCTGTTTCGCTGACCCTAATAAACTTGTTTAAACCCCCAGTGGACGCCTGTTTCGCTGACCCTAATACACTTATTTAAACACCCTGAATGCCTGTTTTGCTGACCCAAATAAACAAGTTTAAACCCCCAGTGAACGCCTGTTTTGCTGATCCATATAAACTAGTTTAAACCCCCAGTGAACGCCTGTTTCGCTGACCCTAATAAACTTATTTAAACCCCCAGTGAACGCCTGTTTCGTTGACTCTAATAAACTTATTTAAACCCCCAGCGAACACTTGTTTCGCTGACCCTAATAAAGTAGTTTAAACCCCCAGTGAACCCCTGTTTCGCTGACCCTAATGAACTTGTTTAAAACCCCTTAAAACCTGTTTCGCTGACCCTAATAAACTAGTTTAAACCCCCAGTGAACACCTGTTTCGCTGACCCTAATAAACTTGTTTAAACCCCCAGTGAACGCCTGTTTCGCTGACCTTAAAAACTAGTTTAACCCCCATGAACGCCTGTTTCGGTGACCCTAATACACTAGTTTAAACCCCTGAACGCCTGTTTCGCTGACCCTAATAAACTTGTTTAAACCCCCAGTGAACGCCTGTTTCGCTGACCTTAAAAACTAGGTTAACCCCCATGAACGCCTGTTTCGCTGACCCTAATACACTAGTTTAACCCCCATGAACGCCTGTTTCGCTGACCCTAATAAACTAGTTTAATTCCCTGAACGCCTGTTTTGCTGACCCATATAAACTAGTTTAAACCCCCTCAACGCCTGTTTTGCTGACCCATATAAACTTGTTCAAACCCCCTGAACGCCCGTTTTGCTGGCCCATATAAACCTGTTTAAACCCCATGAATGCCTGTTTCGCTGACCCTGATACACTTATTTAAACCCCTAGCGAACGCCTGTTTCGCTGACCTTAATAAACTAGTTTAAACCCCTTGAACGCCTGTTTCGCTGACCCTAATAAACTAGTTTAAACCCCCAGTGAACGCCTGTTTCGCTGACCCTAATAAACTAGTTTAAACCCTCTGAACGCCTGTTTCGCTGACCTTAAAACCTAGTTCAACCCCCATGAACGCCTGTTTCGCTGACCCTTGTACACTACTTTAAACCCCCTGAACGCCTGTTTTGCTGACCCATATAAACTTGTTTAAACCCCCTCAATGCCTGTTTTGCCGACCCGTATAAACTTGTTCAAACCCCATGAACGCCTGTTTTGCTGACCCCTATAAACCTGTTTAAGCCTCCTGAATGCCTGTTTCGCTGACCCTAATACACTTATCTAAACCCCTAGCGAACGCCTGTTTCGCTGACCCTAATAAAGTAGTTTAAACCCCCTTAACACCTGTTTCGCTGACCCTAATAAACTAGTATAAACCCCCAGTGAACGCCTGTTTCGCTGACCCTAATAAACTTATTTAAACCCCCAGTGGACGCCTTTTTCGCTGACCCATATAAACTAGTTTAAAACCCCTAAATGCCTGTTTCTCTGACCCATATAAACTTGTTTAAACCACCAGCGAACGCCTGTTTCGCTGACCCTAATAAACTTGTTTAAACCCCATGAACGCCTGTTATTGAGCCTAATAAACTTGTTTAAACCCTCATTGAACGCCTGTTTCGCTGACCTTAAAAACTAGTTTAAACCCCCAGCGAACGCCTGTTTCGCCGACCCGTATAAACTAATTTAAACACCTAAACGCCTGTTTCGCTGACTCTAATAAACTAGTTTAAACCCCCGGTGAACGCCTGTTTTGCTGACCCATATAAACTAGTTTAAACCCCCAGTGAACGCCTGTTTCGCTGACCCTAATAAACCTATTTAAACCCCCAGTGAACGCCTGTTTCGTTGACTCTAATAAACTTATTTTAACCCCCAGTGAACGCCTGTTTCGCTGACCCTAATAAAGTAGTTTAAACCCCCTGAACACCTGTTTCGCTGACCCTAATAAACTAGTATAAACCCCCAGTGAACGCCTGTTTCGCTGACCCTAATAAACTTATTTAAACCCCCAGTGGACGCCTTTTTCGCTGACCCATATAAACTAGTTTAAACCCCCTGAATGCCTGTTTCTCTGACCCATATAAACTTGTTTAAACCCCCAGCGAACGTCTGTTTCGCTGACGCTAATAAACTTGTTTAAATCCCATGAACGCCTGTTATTGACCCCAATAAACTTGTTTAAACCCCCATTGAACGCCTGTTTCGCTGACCTTAAAAACTAGTTTAAACCCCCAGCGTACACCTGTTTCGCTGACCCTAATAAACCTATTTAAACCCCCAGTGAACGCCTGTTTCGCTGACCCTAATAAACTAGTTTAAACCCCCGGTGAACGCCTGTTTCGCTGACCCTAATAAACTAGTTTAAACCCCTGAACGCCTGTTTCGCTGACCCTAATAAACTTATTTAAACCCCCAGTGAACGCCTGTTTTGCTAACCCTAATAAACTAGTATTAACCCCTGAACGCTTGTTTCGCTGACCCTAATAAACTTATTTAAAACCCCAGTGAACGCCTGTTTCGTTGACACTATTAAACTACTTTAAACCCCAAGTGAACGCCTGTTTCGCTGACCCTAATAAACTTGTTTAAACCCCTTGAACGCCTGTTTCGCTGACCCTAATACACTTATTTAAACACCCTGAATGCCTGTTTTGCTGACCCAAATAAACAAGTTTAAACCCCCAGTGAACGCCTGTTTTGCTGATCCATATAAACTAGTTTAAACCCCCAGTGAACGCCTGTTTCGCTGACCCTAATAAACTTATTTAAACCCCCAGTGAACGCCTGTTTCGTTGACTCTAATAAACTTATTTAAACCCCCGGTGAACGCCTGTTTCGTTGACCCTAATAAACTTATTTAAACCCCCAGTGAACGCCTGTTTCGTTGACCTTAATAAACTTATTTAAACCCCCGGTGAACGCCTGTTTCGCTGACCCTAATAAACTACTTTAAACCCCCGGTGAACGCCTGTTTCGCTGACCCTAATAAACTTATTTAAACCCATGAACGCCTGTTTCGTTGACTCTAATAAACTTGTTTAAACCCCCAGTGAACGCCTGTTTCGTTGACTCTAATAAACTTATTTATACCCCCGGTGAACGCCTGTTTCGCTGACCCTAATAAACTTATTTAAACCCCTGAACGCCTGTTTCGCTGACCCTAATAAACTTATTTAAATCCCCAGTGAACGCCTGTTTCGCTGACCCGAATAAACTTATTTAAACCCCTGAACGCCTGTTTCGCTGACCCTAATAAACTTAATTAAACCCCCAGTGAACGCCTGTTTCGTTGACTCTAATAAACTTATTTAAACCCCAGTGAACGCCTGTGTCGCTGACCTTAAAAACTAGTTTGAACCCCTAGTAAACCCCCTGTTTGCTGATCCTTCCAAAGCGGTAACACCATGACTGAACAGTATGTTTATCCTGTTGAGGATTTGAAAGTCTATTAAATGTTTGGATACTGGGCGTGTCCGTATTTCATTACTTAGAAAATAAAAAGTAGTGAACACAATTGTTTAAGCACTATGACGTGTAAGTGTTATAACTTGTTTGATGTATACATTATTTACTGTTTGCAGATATAGATGAATGTTTATCTTACCCCTGCCAAAGGGGAAACTGTATCGATGGTTCAAATGGTTATACGTGCGTTTGTCCCAATGGATTTTCTGGATTGAATTGTGATATTGGTAAGGCTTTCTATTTCCATTTGAATTGAAACGATAGCAAATATAAGCTTTTGTAAAGATGTCTTCAAGTCTGCAATGTATCGAATATCACCTTAGGCGTAATGGCTAATGATACGAATGTTTCAAACAGACCTACTGCAAAATAGACAATTTTGACAAAAACTAATATGAACTAAATTGCAAGAAATCAATACAAAAGCAAAACCATAAATACACGGATAAGAATTACCAAGCAATGCGCGTGTACAATGCGATAAGTGCATGACATAAATTTAAACATCTTATCACAATTGGCATGATGCAAAAACTGTTTGTTTATTTTTTTAGATATAAAAATGTTTTATTTTTATTCAACTAGATATTAATGAGTGTGTGCCTACTCCTTGTTCCAACAACGCAACCTGCGTTGACCTGGCTGGTGGTTATAATTGCATTTGTGCGCCTGGCTACACGGGATCATGCTGCGAACTTGGTAAGATGTTATCTCGAATCTTGTTCGTGTAAGCCAAATATGCTAATCACTCGGGTGAGTAACAATAATCTGGATCAAAATGCAGTAAGCCGTATAACCCTTTTGTATCTGCCACCAAAAATGGCACTTTGAACGATCTTCATTCTTTATTTGTTTTATTATTTGTGAGCCAAGGAATGCATGTTTTAAAATCGTTTTCTCAAGATTTCTCCAAGATCTATCAAACTGTTTTTCTACAAATGAAGATTGAAAGAAACAACACCACATGTACATGTATTGCATAACTTTATGCCATTTGTATGATGTTTAAGTCTTTTTACGCACTTATGTCGAAATTAAGTTAGTTATTGATGTTTATTTTTCCATGAATTACACATTCAACTTAAATTATGTCAACGAGGTGCAAAATCAGTCAATTTTCTGTTCTTTTTTTCCAAGAAAACAACTTATTTGGTGTTTGTTTAACACTTCAGACATCAACGAATGTGCATCTGACCCGTGTAGTAATGGTGGTCTGTGTGTAGATCTGATCAACTCGTGTATTTGTATATGCGTTCCAGGCTACACAGGGGACACCTGTCAGATTGGTATGATAATTTTGTTTACATGTCGATAAACTTTAGATCTTTCGATTATGCTTTTTAGAGATTCTGCATTAAACAATAAATTGTGCTGAACGAAGTAAATATACAAGAATATGTCATATTTAAAGATGCACTCTTACTAGCAAATACGATTATTGACAATTAATACATTTGTTTAAATATACCAAAATGATGAATAAATGTCACAAACAATGGTTCTTATGAAGGACTTGGAGTAGGATTTGAAAGAAAGGTGCAGAAAACATGGTATTCCTATCTTATGAAACGATAGTTGATCACAACACTCACCAATCATTTAATGTTTTTTGCATGTTAAACTTTTAAATACACGGTAATCTTGTTATCAGTAATAAATATATTGATAAATGCATTATTTAGTAAGAAGTTAAAGGTTTATCACTCAACATTTATGTTTGTCATACATGTGTGTATTGATTTAGAATAAGAGTGCCACTTTAAATATACGACATGGAAATGTACATCTTCTAATATACCTTATATAAGGATAAGGAAGAATAAATAGTTTTACGGTTTAAAATTGTAATTTTTGAGTGTAATTTATCTTAAAGGTTGAAGGAATTACATAGTTGAAAGGTCCAACCCCAAATTTCCTGATTTTGGTTATAACATTCAATGTCTCTATACTAACCAATTCAATTTAAAGAACAATCTTATAATACATTGACCAAATTACAGTCTATATTTGCGAATAGAAACCAACTGCAAGTAGAACGACTGTATGTTGAGAGGGCTCTTATATATCAAACAATAACGACAAATTTTCAGTAGTGGCAATCCCGTTCTCTATTGAAATGACTGAAATGGGGATGATGTTTATTTGATACAAAATTGAAAAGAAAAATACTTACCGTACACATGACGAATGTGTGACAACAATCAGCAAACTGTAATTCCCTACATCCGAGCATATTTCCAGTATCGCTTTTTAACGAAAACCAACCGATATGTAGCATTCGACTATACTATTTTAACCATGAATGATGAAAACGGTAATTCTATTTAGGGGTTTTGATACATCTATATTCAACTGCCACCGATTTATAACACTTAAATTATAAAATTAAGGATGTTCATCACTTGTTATACTATAAAATTACCTTATACAAACTTGTTAAAGGAAAAATATAATCAGCGATATTATATATCTTGTATATGCTGTTCACAGATATAAATGAGTGTTTGTCTGACCCCTGTCCACCCTCGGTCCATTGTGAGGATCTGGAGAATGCCTACAGATGTGTTTGTCCCCCAGGTTATACCGGTCCCTTTTGCATGACACGTGAGTTTACTTTCTTGTATTTTTATCATCCAAAGTGTCATGTTCCTTTAATGCGCTACTCGTCCGTCCGTCAATCTATCAGCATTTGTTAGTTCACGTGGGGTTAAAGAATTGTATGGATGAGACGTGCATTTTTTGTCAGGGGGTCCAACGTGTTTTGTGTTTGCCGAATTTTAAGTGAGGGGAATTGTGTGAAGCCGAATAAAATGGCGGTGTTTTGAAAGGTATTTTCACCTGGTAAGTACGTTATATCACCTTTCTCGCAATATAAATACGCCTACCCAGAGACCACACGTGCGAGCGTATCTCGGTTTTTTAACTTTTGTTTCTAAAGGCCTTAAAAAGTTATTGAATGTATAAGCTGAGTGATTGATTGTTTACAAAGTAAAAATAGAAAATTGCGTGACTTGAAACTGTGTTTTCAGTTCAAGTTTACCATTCTTGTACCTATTTTAGTTATTTGTTTTTGAATTTTTGCATTATTTATCGCAATAAAGCGCAGCTTTTGCAAAGAATCGTTGTTTTCACAAAAAGCGTAGAGGCTGTGCTCCCTCGTTAAAGCTTTAATTTAACAAAACTAAACATTGCCATTTTTAATAAGTAGGTCACATATCATGCAATTCAGTAGGCTATGCTTATTTCAACTTTTCAATGTAATATGAATAAAACATAATGAAAGCCCTTGTATGTTTTATTATTGTGTTCAATGTGAAATAGTTAAATATCATTATTTCAATCATATTTAATCAATATAAACACACCACAGGTAAGCATATGATAAATGTTTAAAACCAATATTTATTCTTAATACTGTCTAAATTGTGAACAAAAATAAAATCGACTGCTTCCACATTTTTCTTTTTGTAAAGATATTGAGATTCTTAACGGCAAAAAAAGTGTGGACTATTTACAATTTACCAAATTATTATTTTTATCATAGGACATTTTTGGTTAATCTTATCTGGCAGGCGGCAGATGGCTGTTTTGTTTTTCCTAGAAAAAACAACTCTTACTATTTTAAGTTATACATTTAATGGAAAACACTCTGCAAGCATTGTACCTTCTATTTTGATAGCTATATTAATCAATCCAATTAAGGGTTAACTCAAGAAATCAATGAGTTTTAAAACTATATCTTCTACATTTTAGTGCTATTTTTAAAACTGATATCAGTTTGAAGCAAAAGCCATATAGGGAAAAGAGTGTCAAAGTTTCTAAATAAAATAATGGTTATTAGCTAATTAGTAAAGAATATATATATATAAATAATACATAACAGAACTCCCCATGGGTGCATGCTATATTTTTTTTCAAAACATCAAATGATGGGATTGTTATATTCCAAATTTATAGTTGAATAAATTTGTTTTTAATAATCAATAAAATTTCATTAATATATTAAAAGAACTTCAAACCCCTTTCCCTTAAATCCCAACAAAATGGCTGCCGTTATTTTAAATTTACCTAGCGTGACCTTCACTCTTTACCTGAAAACCGACCTGTCTTCAAGCGAAACAGACCGGTCTCTGATACAGTGAGAAGGCTGATTATCCATATATCATAAAACAGAATCTTAAACTAAGAAAACAGTTTTATATCCAACGATTGTCCGCAAATTGTTTTGCAAACCCATTCGACCTTTCAAATTTTCATTCACTTAATGGCGACGTAATAATTCGGATATATATTCCTGCCCTGTTATAAATAAAAATGATTTCGTTATATTTAAAAAAAAATGCACTTATCTTACTTCATTGATTAAGGCTTATATATTGGATGCAAGCAGGAGAGCTTTATTAACACGCCTGACTAGACAACTACAGGACCGGTTATTATGTTTACAAAAAAGAAAAGCCTATTTTGATTTTACTGCAAAATTGTTGTAGAGAAATTATACTCTTTAACTGATAGGCTTCTCCGATGTATACTTGCAAGGTCATATTTAACTGACCTACATGTAAATGTATGTAGATTCCTATTTAAATTCATGACGTATAGCATTTGAAGTGATTTAATTAATTGCTATAACGTATATTTTGTTATATTTTTCCACAGTCAGTTCTATACAGCTAAGCCCGTCCCTGTAATTTCTGTTGCATGTTTTAATATAGAAATAACTCTCATTTCAGCGGTTGATTTGTGTTATCCGATCCCATGTTTAAACAATGGCACGTGTCAAATGACTAACATCCTTTACCCTTCGTACGTTTGCACATGCGTACCGGGATTTACAGGAATTAATTGCCAAATCAGTAAGACTTTGCTTATGAATTAAGTATCCATTATGTAGATTATCTGGAATATATGTTGAAAACAAGTGTTTATTGCATAGATTGAATGTGATAGCTACGACGAATATGTTGATTGAATTAATTGACTGTGAAGCCTACGATAACTAGGTTGATTGAATGAATTGACTGTGAAGCCTAGTTCTACTGTGTTGATTAGAATAATTGTCTGTGAAGCCAACGACAACTAGGTTGGTTGGTTAGTTTGCCTGTGAAGCAACGACAATTAGGTTGATTGCCTGGATTGAATGTGAAGCCTACGTCATCTAGGTTGATTGCTAGATTGACTGTGAAGACAACGACAACTAGGTTGATTGCCTAGATTGACTGTGAAGCCTACGGCATCTATTTTGATTAGAATATTTGACTGTGAAGCCTACGAGAACTAGGTTGATTGCATAGATTTCCTGTGAAGTCTAGGACAACTAGGTTGATTGCCCGTATTGACTTTGAAGCCTACGGCAACTATTTTAATTAGAATATTTATCTGTGAAGCCTACGACAACTAGGTTGATTGCCTAGATTGACTGTGAAGCCTACGGCAACTATTTTGATTAGAATAATTGACTGTAAAGCAAACGGCAACTAGGTTGATTGCCTAGAATGACTGTGAAGCCGACGACAACTAGGTTGATTGCCCATATTGACTGTGAAACCTATGGCATCTAGGTTGATTGCCCATATTGACTGTGAAACCTACAACAACTAGGTTGATTGCCCATATTGACTGTGAAGCCTACGGCAACTAGGTTGATTGCCTAGATTGACTGTGAAACCTATGGCATCTAGGTTGATTGCCCATATTGATTGTGAAGCTTACGACAACTAGGTTTGTTGCCCAAATTGACTGTGAAACCTATGGCATCTAGGTTGATTGCCCATATTGACTGTGAAACCTTCGGCAACTAGGTTGATTGCCCATAGTGACCGTGAAGCCTACGCCAACTAGGTTGATTGCCTAGATTGGCTGTGAAGGAAGACTACGACAACTAGGTTGATTGCCTAGAATGACTGTGAAGCCTACGGCATCTAGGTTGATTTCCCATATTGACTGTGAAGCCTACGGCAAATAGGTTGATTGGAATAAATAACTTTGAAGCCTTCGAAAACGATTTTGATTGAAATGGTCATTTGCATAAATTCACTTTAAAGCATACTGCAAGAAGGTTAAATGACTAAATTGATTATAAAGCTCAAACTAACTAAGTTGATTGTATAAATCGCCAGTTAAGCCTTCGACCATCTCGTTGATTATATAAATTGATTTTGAATCTATTTAATGTCTGACTTGTAATTTCATGTCGAGAAAAAGTATATTTACTTTATATCCAAATATTGGTGAACGTTGTTGACACGAATGGATATTTCATATTTTTAGGAAATAATTTAACAATTTGCATTTTTCAGACATTGACGACTGTGTTTACAGCCATTGTGCGGCGTTCTCGACTTGTGTGGATGGAATCAACAATTACACATGCATTTGTCCGCCTGGTTTTACTGGACCGTTCTGCACTGAAAGTAAGTTCATTTGGGCTAAGCTACATCTGGGAAATGTATTTGATAAATTAACGATACATATAAACACACTACAAAATCCGCACTACTTTCATGAAATTGAAACTGGAAGATGTTATAATACACCAAGAAACCAAAGCTTAAACTGCAATCTCAGACAGACATAAAGTGAATTTTATCTAGTATATCTAATCTGTATCTACAAAATTTGAAAAACCTAATAATTTTTACATTAAGAATATACAGCAAAATTCATATACTATAAACAGAACTTAAGAACCTTCTCTAGAACAAATTGCTCAGATAAAATCAATCGACACATGCTTAATTTTTAACATACACCAATTTAACTTATAATATCAATATTATTATAACCAGTCTTATTGAAACAAATCGTATTTTATATAATATAGGGTGAAGTATGATTCCGTCATTCAAGAAATGGTTTATTTAATTCTTATCTTGAGGCTAATATTCAATTCAATACAATATTTTATTGCATTAAACATATCAGACATGTTTATAGCAAATACAAAATACATGTGCAAGGCATGGATTTAGACACGTATTGGTTTAACAGAAGAGCAGAACATTGTTTATGGATACAAACAACAACATTGTTATAAGTTTCTTAAGATGTTTGCATAGTATATAAATTTTGATAAATTAATAAGAGATTTATTGGAATTGTTAAATAACAAATTAAAAGACTTTTGTTTTGTTGGACACGTGTAGTAAAATCTTTTAATATATCTGGCTCTTTAGTCTTTACACACAGCATAAGTTTTTAACATGATTTTAATGGTACATGTTTATTTTGTTTATAAATGTTCAGTCGAAACAAAAACGACCTTCTTGGCGACATTCTTTGCATTCCTCCCTAATTAGTTTGTTACCAGCATATAGCTTATTCTGACCGTTATTTTCTTTCACCTTTTGGGATTCATTTTCGGTAGTTTCAGAAATGGACGCGTTAATATACCTAGAATAAATGACGTCGAATAAATGGATGTGAGAATGTAATTCAGACACAATTAAATAAAACATTACGACTAATCTACCTTACAATTTTTGGCAGTGAAAACGGAAAAAAGCAAATTGTTTGTCTGGCATTATGTTTCAGACATCAACGAGTGTTCAAGCTTTCCTTGTATACGTAATGCTACGTGCGTGGATACTATTGGCAGCTACTATTGCGCATGCCCCTCGGGCCTGACGGGGCTTCACTGTGACACTCTTACAGGTTAGTAATTGCAACCACTGTCAACTGACTTCTGTTCAGGCCAATGGAGTTATGTTTGATGAGCGATTGGGTCTCCGACTCAGACAATACACAAATCCAAATGCACTGTGATGTATAACATTAACAAAAACACTGTTGTAAATGTTTCTCGACTTATACAAAGTTTTGATACACAAATGGATTTTGATATAATGTATTAGTTGTTAAATGTTTTTATTGTAAATGGTTACAAAAAAATAGAAACTAGAGGAACCAATAGTTTTTATAAAAGTAGCTCGACTTGCTCGAACCCAAGCTTTAGTTTAAGAAGCTATTTTGACAATGTTTATTTATAGCTAGTGCATGTGTAGAATGGATCAATTTCCGCAAATTAATGTTGATTAAAAGAGTAACAGTCTGATGATGTAATACAGTAACGTTACAAGGTACGCTACAAATCATTGAAATGTATGTTTCAATATAGAAATAGTCATATACATAAAGTTTTTGTTGGTAACTGTTATTAAATTCATACAGTACCAAGTCAAACAATTACATTTGAACAAAAAGGTTTTACACAACGTTATTGAACTATTTGCATGTCAAATGTTGACATTTCTTTCTTTCCGGTGTGCCAGCACAAGCATGTTTATCGTCCGACGACTGCGATTCTGACAAGACGTGTGTAGATCAAGAGTGCGTCTGTGCTGATTATTATGTTGGTGTGGTCGGAGATGCCTGCATGCATGGTCAGTTAAAGAGTTTAAAATCAAACGATTTGTTGTCTTATTGTCCTTTATCGTTGTAATTTTTTAGGACTAATTACATTAACTTTCATTTTCAAATATTATGAATATTATGAAGTGTTCAATAAATAGTATTACTCAGTAGATTTCCGTATGTATACTTTCCTACAGACGAGAAATGCAATCATTTCTTTAAACCTCGCTTGTTTTAAGTAATCAAATATTAATTAAATTAATATTTAGCTTTGTCTGGTTCTAAAAGACTTTTGATATATCATGTATTCTAATTTTACATCCAATGTGCATGCTCAAAGACAGTATAGATCAACAAGAACTGACCATCAAGTATCCTCGACCATTTGGGATAAAGTTTTGGAGTGTCAACACATCTTTGCGTTTGCTCTCTTACTGGTTCTTTCTGAGCATATTCATATTTTAACTAATTACCATTTGTTGTATATTACAAAAAGGTTGATATACATTTTCTTAGCAATATGAAGATACTTACATTTAACATTGGAACTCCTCCGTTTTACAGTTGGTATACTCACTGTCATTATCTTGGTTGGCATCATCGTTGGAATAATAGGAGCTATATTAACAATAAAGCATCTGAGGGTAAGTTATTTTAATGTTGGAAATGGTCCTGCTTGTACTGAATTGTTGCATTCAATGATTCTGCGTTTATCCTGCATGGTAGTTTGAATAGATACACATCCGCACATGTTTGGCTTCAATGGACTACGCTGTTAGTTTTAAATATTTTGTGTTATTTGAATTGAATTATTTATTTCTAATATCAATCGATATATACGAAGAACGTCCATTATGTTAAGCAACTTAAATAAGGTAAGTTACTGTCGATAAATCAACCATTCTTCTATAGAATCCGAAACATTCGATCTTTTTAGAACTTGAAGGTAGTGTTGGAGGTCCTCTTTGAAGGTGTGGAAATGTTTGCGGCGAAAATTTCGGACAAATGCTCACAAATATGTTCCTTCATTTTTTTTTTCTTATGAGAATTGGTTATAACTTATCTTAAATAAACATGTCATTTCAAACATATTCTTACTTACTTTTAATTCGTAGTTTTGCTGAGTATCCCCCAGCTTTGCTATTCCAAGTTCAATTTATCCATCAGATATCGATAAAGGTACATGGTACCTACAGGACATGTGCAAGGAACGCTACTCTTCCAATAACTGATCATACAATTCAAGTAATCTCATCCATATGGAAATGAAAATTCACCTGGATGTTACATATATTATATCATATCAATGAAAACATGCATCGGTTAAGCATGGCTTATTACTGTCTTTATTTATGTATTGGTAAAAGGGAAAAATTCACATACTCCATCTTCGGATGACATCCGGTACATTGAATTACGCCTTAATTCATTGAGTACCTAGAGGAATCTCACTGGGAAATGTAACATTACAATTGATAAATAATTAATAAGGCAGTTTCTTTGATACTGAATGTCAAAATCCATATTTTAGGAATCAGGGCCAAAGTCATATCTTGGTAACGATTGGTTAGAATGTTTCGCTTAAAAAACTCGATTGCTTGTGATTGTGGTTCACATTGGGACAAAATCTAGGTCACTAGGTCAACTCTTAGAAAGATCTTTGGAATAATAGGTTACATGGTCAAATCTTAGAAAACAATTGAGAACATATTAGAGGCAACATATCTAGTGTTATATTTATGAAACCTAATTAGAATGTTTGTTTTGATGAAATCATTCACTAGTTTGAACTGGATCAAATGAGGTCAGAAACAGGACTACTATGTTCAATCTTTGAAAAATCAAGTCCAAAACCAAATAGTTGTATTGAAAGGCAAGACGTTTTTCACACTGTTGTCAGAGAATTGCCCTTGGTGTAATCTTGGTAGTCTTTAAAAAGTAGTTAACATAGGTCAAATCGTAAATAGTTTTTGGGAACATACATTGGTAAATTATCTGCTCCTGTCCTAGAGAAATCAAATACGAATGTCTGTCTCAAAAAAATCTTGAAAAATATTTTAAAAAGTTCACATGAGGTCATGTACTGAGTCACTGCGTCAGATCTGAATAAAAAAATGTGAACGCTCTAGGTGTTAATCCATAATATTTCTGATCTAATATTCATAAATCTTTTTCAGAATGTTTGCCTTAGTTTAATATGGTATCAGTTTGTGACTTGGTAAAGTGTGGTCAAATCCTTAGCTACTAGACCAAAGTAAAATGCCACTCAATATACAATATGATTTTATTTCTAAACTTGCAAATAAACCTTATCTTATATCCAACATTTATAAGAGTCCATCACGCTGCAGCCGTTTTGCATGTTTTGGTTGGGATATTTAACAAACATTTGGTTTCTTTTTCATCTACTTTGTCTAATTAGGCGGAGAACATCAATCCAACGAACTTCCTTGTTTCGATTTATATCGGATGTTTAATACAGAACCCTTTTTAATCTTTCACGGCCAAAAATGTTTGTTCGTAAAAACTGTTTCGATTTTTCGCAAATTCTTCCTCGTCACTCAACACCCTTTCAATTGCCATAAAACAATGTGTGCTCACCCGAAGAATCTCAAATTCACTAATTTGTACATGAGATAGCTTAAATAAGAAATCCACTAATTGTCGTCATGGTAAATCAGCTTATATAACGAGAACTGTATTGTAACATGTAATTTACCTCAAAGCGGAGTTTTCTGTCAGCTTTCTTATAAATATTCATGGAAACGAGATTGTTTCAGTCTATTTGTTTAGGGTACTAATGTAGTGTGTGTGCATAAAATACCGATGTTGCCTACAATGATCCTACATGTCTTTTATTTCCTCGTCAGAATTCCGGATGTAATGGTCAAGACCCTGTTGACGAAACGGAAAGCGGGACAATGGGCGATGACTCATCTGATGACAATTCATTAGATAATTGGTTAAAAAAGTTATTAACAAAATATAAACCAGGAAAGACGAAGAAGTCCCAAGACGAACCTCAATTTCTAGTATGTCATAAAGAATACCGGTATCCTTGAAAAATACTCATGCGCATTTATTAAAGGTTCACAATCGAACTCGTGTTTTAATATCAAAAGCACACAAACGTGTCAGTATATATTGGAACAAAGAGAAATTATCAACCAATCTATTTACCGTTGTTACAACTTTTTCATTTTTTTGTCTTGGAAAAAGCAAATGTTTGCGTTAACATCTGCAAATCAATGATAAAAGTTTGCTGACAAAAGATCAGATCGAATATTTGCAAATTTCAGTTCGAAAATTAATGTTTAATGGCTTAAACCGTTACTAACGGTTTAAGAAAACTGCATAAAACATTAATTTTTGAACTGCAATATAAAAATCTGAGGTTTTATCTTTTGTCAGCAGTCTTATTTCACTTGTTTACATGGATATTTGCAAAAATGTCTCGTCCCAAGACAAAAATTAAAAAAGTTGTCAAAACGTTCAATCTGTGAGAGTGCAACTTTAAGTCAATGAAATAACGTCTTGTTTTCTGTCCTATATAGAGATTTCCGATTGACAGACAAGCTTGTCATCTCATCGAGCCATTTGTAATGATGTAAAATTGCAATTCCAGGTGACCCCACATATCTTTTACTATCATTTTAAAGTGCATGACTCGCAAATCCATAGTACAAAAATAAAAGACCTGAAATGCATTTTGGATAAACAGATAAATAGTCGTAGTTATATTTTCGTTCTTCATTTCAAATAATATCGGACGTGAAATAAAATATTTTTTATGTTTAATGGCTCAAAAAGCATGTGTTTTTTTTCAGTTATAATTTAAACATATTTTTTTCTACATATAATCCCATTTCAAATAAAACTTAGATAATATTGGATAACTAGGCATTTAAAATTTATATATTTGATACCTTGAGTAACAAAATCCCCGTATGAATTGATCGGTTATGTTTGAATTGTGTATTTTATGGTTACATGTTGTTTGCTCCCTTACCACCTTCTTTTACAAGAACACGAAATTGTTTCAGTTAATTAATTCACGAACTGTGTGTAACAGAAAGAAAATGCAAGGGGTGGTGTGAAGACGATGAGCTTAGATGTCCCATGTTACCTGTTTAGAAAAAAGATAAATGCCGAGATAAGGAGAAAACGAGGTATATGATTAATGTTGTTTTGTGGTATCATGGACAAATTTTCTAGAGGAGTTCTTTTTTACAGTGTTGTTTTGGATTTGTGAACAAGGAGAAGCAGGGGCGCTCGTGTCGAAAGGTGTCTCCTTTATCCGACTTAAAGTCAACGGTATAATACCAACGTCTTTGTACTTTAAGTTTTTATACGTACTCGTCACAAATAATTTAAAGCGATCTTCAACGGATATTGATAATGTTCTATGGTAGTGTTGATTACGGATTTGCACTTCGACTTTATAAAAACATGCTGCATACATTTCAATCAGTTCCAACTACTAGAATAATGGTGTTAAACATCGTATTAACTTTTCAGAAACTGGGCAGAAATATCCGGGCAGTTCAACAAGGAGTTATGGCACAGAAATACAAAGTTGGTGATAAGGTACCGAAAATTATGAGAAATATGTATTTTTCTTATTGGCCATCTAGTGGTATGATACAATCATTTACATATATAATGCGTTAAGCCTTAAAATTATGCAGTGAAACACCTCTATGGTATTATGCAGTCATACATTGTCACAATAAGCCTATCACTGTACTGTGATGTCTCCTCTGCTGTTATATACAATAATACTGAGCCAAAATTAGCTTACAATGTACAATGCTGTATCCTCTATGGTCCTATACAGTCATTCATAGACACGATTTACCTAACAATACAGTGCTGTCTCCTTTATAGCATAATAAATTCGTAATCAGACTCGAGCGGCCAACGATGCACCGTGCTGCTTCCTTAATGGTACTATTGAATCATACACATTCACGATTAGCCTACCGATATACAGTACTGGCTCTTCTATAGTATTATACAATTGCACACAGAAGTCATTGGCGAAAGACGTAGAATGTTGTTAGAACTATGCAAGCAAACACAGATATTACAAGCTTACTCACGCGCAGTGTTGTTTTCTTTGCTTTCTATACAATCATACACAGTCATGACAAGACGTGCAAGGCACAGTGCTTCCTCATCTCTGGCACTGTTCAATCATACACAGACACGATTGGCCTTCCAATGTACAATGCTGTCTCATCTCTGGGCACTGTTCAATCATACACAGACACGATTAGACTTTCTATTTTCAATGCCGCCTCAACTCTGACACTGATTAATCATACAAAAACACGATTGGCCTTCCAATGTACAATGCTGCCTCATCTCTGGCACTGTTCAATCACACACATACTCGATTAGACTTTCTATTTTCAATGCCGCCTCAACTCTGACACTGATTAATCATACAAAAACACGATTGGCCTTCCAATGTACAATGCTGCCTCATCTCTGGCACTGTTCAATCACACACATACTCGATTAGCCTTCTAATGTACAATGCTGCTTCATACCTGGCACTGTTAAATCATACAGAGACACGATTGGCATTCCAATGTACAATGCTGCCTCATCTCTGGTACTTTATAATCATACACTGACACGATTAGCCTTC